>NC_048307.1:84435373-84467609 GCF_013100865.1 Trachemys scripta elegans | reverse complement strand
CGATAAGTCGAACCCAGAACTTCGATTTCCAGCCGTCGAACTAGCTGGTAAGTGTAGCCAAGCACGTAGCTGAATTTGCGTATCTTAAATCGACTCCCCGCTGTAGTGTAGATGTACCCTAAGGCCTTGGCTACACTTACCAGCTAGTTCGACGGCTGGAAATCGAAGTTCTGGGTTCGACTTATCGCGTCTAGTCTGGACGCGATAAGTCGAACCCGGAAGTGCTTGCCGTCGACTGCGGTACTCCAGCTCGGCGAGAGGAGTACCGCGGAGTCGACGGGGGAGCCTGCCTGCCGCGTGTGGACCAAGGTAAGTTCGAACTAAGGTACTTCGACTTCAGCTACGTTATTCACGTAGCTGAAGTTGCGTACCTTAGTTCGAATTGGGGGGGGTAGTGTAGACCAAGCCTAAGTACCTAATACACACATGCCTAAAAAGAAGCACGTAAGCACATGGGTAAATCCCACTGAAGTCACTGAGATTATGCACGGACTTAAATTCTTCACTGAACTGGGATGGACTTGAGCACATGTCTGTTTGGCTGATTTGGGGTCTGATGTAGCCCTGCTTAGTGTAGTCAATGAAGGCTGCCTTAGTCCATGTAGGAAATGGTCAGTGCTCAGATTCAGACTTACTCCCCCTTTCTGCATGTAGCTTTTCCAAGGGTGCACATTGTGTCTCCTGCATTTGATCTTTCAGATTCGTCAGGGAGGGAGAGGAAAACTTGCAGTGAAAGGTCTTTCGCATGCCCTGAAATAGCATCGCTCCTCCCTCCCTTTGTGGCAGACTTCTGAACAAAATCCCAGTTATTACAGAAAAGTCACTTGTAAGATACAGAAGCCGCACATAATATCTGAAAACTCACCCCTCCGGCTTTCTTGTCTCAGGTGGTGCTAAGAGCCAAATGCCAGTTCATTGTAAGCTCCGAATTTAAACTTTGGAGCCATATGTAACTTGGCTTTACTCCCGTCTGCTTGTGTATAAAGTATCACTATGAGTTTTGGATCTCACAGTGCTAACCAGGGATCCGACTGGAATCAGCTGTTTTCAAGAAGAGAAATTGATTTCTAATCATTACTCGCCTCGAAGCACAATATTTTAGGGCCTCTTAGCAGATGGGTCAGGCCAGCTCAGTATATCTCAAACTCCTCAGCTCCTCCACAGCTCAGAAAACAAAACAACAGTTTGAATCTTTTGGTGGGAGAGGGGCATTTCTAATACAACTAGCCACAGTCCATGGGCTGGTGATTTAAAACACCCAGCACATTGTTTGATTTGTGGTGGAAGAAGGGCCCCATTCTTACTCCTATCTTGCCACGTGGAGTGGTCTCGTTTTAGGGCTCACATAAGGAGCAACACAAAGGAAGCCATGTGCAGTGCTCAGCAACGAGTGTTCTTGGTCCTATAAAACCTGGTAACTACGCTCTGGAGTGCCATCTGTTTGGCCCTTATCTATTAACTCACCATTGACGCCGGCAGCCATAAAACACTCTCATCACGCCATTGATTTCGGCTGAGGTGCTCGTGAAAAGGGAGGCAGAGAAACCGTCTTAGGGCCCAGTCACGCAGAGCAGATCCGTGGGGTCTGGGGCCGCGTGAGTTTCTGTAACGCTGCCAGGCCGGAGTGGAGGTGGGAAGATTCCGGGAGCAGGGAGAGGCCTGAGGAGCGTTGAGCATAACTGTAAAATGTGTTTCCAAAGCCTCCTTCGTTTAAAAATCTCCTGCCTGAGCCCCATGTGAAATGCTGCACAGACGTGACCCTTCCTCAGGAACCAGCTGTAGTGGAAACAGACAAGCGTAGTGCCCACTTCTGGCCTTGGCAGCCCAGGTTGTCATCTCGTGTTCCCTATTGCCACTGACCCGGAAAGGGAGAGAGAAGTTGCCAACGGCAGGGAAGGATTCAGGTTCCCTTCATGACAACAACAAGCAATTCAAACTTCTGCCTGACCTTTAACCCTAGTTATGTTAATGACCACATCAGACTAAGGAGGGGTTAGCGCCATGACAGAGAGTGTGGCATGCCCAGCAGAGAACTGGTTTTGCTTTATGTTTTGGGATTCGTTCAAATTTGAAACTGTCAGAGTGAAACAAGGGGGTATCCCACCTGGGGATGAAATGGGGACACCCCAGTAGCCAGGTCATAGCCAGTTCAGCTGGCTTTCTGGAACCTTTGCAAGGGTCTGCCGGTGCAAAGCAGCTAGAGCGGGGCCAGAATCGAATCCGCATCAGAACTGCGTGGAAATGCAACAAAACCCACCCTCTGCTGTGCACTGTCTGGGAAATTCTGTTGATAGAGTTCCAAAGAACTGCCACGTGAGTGAGCTGCTATCCAGTGCAATCGGATTTAGTAGAAAATTCCTTCTTTTCAAATGAAATTGATTTGGTCTCCCCCATAGTCCTGGTTTCAATAGACCAGCGGTTTGTTTAAAGTGCTTTCCTCATGACAGAAAATCTATGGCAAAGCAGCCTCATGATTGAGTATTCTGAAAGATTTTGTCATCAGTTCTCACCCACTGCAAAAAGCAATTTATTTTTTAGTGAGCTATGGGAACTGAGCAGTAATATTTTTAAAAAATTCATTTTTTTGTCACAGAGCCTGTAGTTTTGTCACTAAGTTGTTCTTTGCAGCCTATTTGTATTCCAGACAATACACTGCTGGAGATGATCCAGGGTTTGAAAAGGTATAATTTTCTAATACTGTAACTTTAAACACAGTCAGGTAGTTAATGCAGAGCAAATGCCTCAGGCCAGCCCTGCAAACACTAACACCCCTGGTTTAGCTTTACTCACCTGCGGAGCCCCGCTGGAGTCAAGGACCAACAGGCGGGATGCCGGAGCCAGGGCGATGCGAGTGTATTAATGAGGAGGAGGTGCAGGACAGACACACGCATCCCCTCGGAGGGTTATAGACACCAGGGATCACTTGGCCACATCTTGCAGGCAGGTGGAGGCAGCCAGCCAGAATCCTCTCTGCCCATCTCTCCTCTTCAGCTGAGGACAGAGGCCAGCCAGTCCTGTTATCTGACTGTCGAGCTCTCAGGATTTTCCTGCGGCTGGTGGAAGATTCTGGTTGTCTGCCTTTCCCGCCTCCCCTCCGATTCCTTCCTGGTGTGTTCAAAGTGACCGCGGGCTCTCAAACCCTGTGCAGGGTCCTGTCAGCCTGCACTCACCCCTTGCTCCAAGGGCTTGTTGTTAATGCACTGGGTGAAATACTCCGCATGTCTCGCTGTAACCAGCTGTAACATAGGTCCCCATCCCAGGGGACTCCGCCATTTCTACCTGAGCGCCTGGTCCCCCCACACGGTCCAAATGGGCAGGTGTACCCTGAAGGGAAAAATACAATAAATACTAGAGACATTTTCATGGGCACCTAAAGGCTGAAATTCAAGCAAGTGAAATTCATCTCTGGGTGTTTTTAAAACTTTGTCTTCATTTGGGGCTGTGATTCCGAATGTGAGGCTGCCACTCTGACTAGCTGCCGGCTTGGATTCTCCCCCAGCGCTTGACTGCACTGCTTTCAAGAGAGAGATTTATCAAATATCCTCTTGGAGTGGAGATATAACCCTTTGTGTCTTGTTAACAGATGGTGCCCAAGCAGTTGGCAGATGGACCTGGTGTGGTTTAATTGCGCTGTTAATATGTTCTTTCTAACTATGAATCACCACATTTACAAGCAAGCATGTTGGCTGGTACAGAAGGAATACAGCTGTGACATTCCATTCCATAGTCCTTAGGAAAATATGCTTATGATATGAATATGACATAACTGAGATGTACTTTATGCAAGATGGCTCATGGGAGATATCATTGGAAAGGTTCTGATTTACTGAATGTGATTATCCAATTTATATGCCTGTATCATTTCTGTATCTGAAGTTAGGAATATTAGCCATGTATCTGTATTTCAAATGTGTCACTTTGGGTGTCAACCCCAACTAGCCCTTCAGGTACAACAATGGAAATCCAGCCAGGGCTAAGAGAAGAGACAATGGACTGTGAAAGAACTTAGCCTTCCTGTGGACGCTGGAGACAGCCTACAGGCAGTGGCTGCCACAGTCCTGCAGAGACGGGTCCGAGTCACCTGGAGCTGGATACGCCTCCTCCCCTTTTGGAATGCCAGTGGTTTTCCACTCGAAGACAAAGGGTTCCCGCCTTATACAAGAGCTATATAAGGCAGGGGAGTGACACCATCATGGTTCTCCTCTGCCTCCCCACCCAAAGAGACACTGAAAAACACCTGGAAGCAAGAGCTGAACGGGGTGGGGGGAGAAGGACTGAGCCCAAGCTGGGAGGGCGTCTAGCTTGTGAGTAATGATATCTGAGGTCTCAAGAGGGAGACCTGTGCAGCTGCCTTTCAAGACTTTCTGTAATCTGCCTGCAACAATATCTAGGGTGAGAAATACTATTTGTTTCCAATTTCTTTAGTGAAACTAGCTTAGTTTGCATGTTTGGTGTCATTTGCTTAGTAATCTGCTTTGTTATGTTTGCTTCCCCCTTTGCCACTTAAAATCTGCCTTTTGTAGTTAATAAAATTTGTTTTGTTTATTATTAAACCCATTTTCTGTCATTTCTAACGGGGGGTGGGGGGTGAGAAGTTGTGCATACCTTCCTCCATGTTGAGGGAGGAGGCGAATTTCATAATATACCTTTGGGTCTGCTCTCCAAGGGAGGGGGACACCTGAGTGCTGGAGCAAGTCCCTTAAGCTGCGTCTGCCCAGAGCTGATCTGCAGCAGGGGGTGGCCCTGCCTGCGTGTGGGTTAGAGGAGGCTTTAATAGCCTGGCTCAGCCAGACAGGTGAAAGGGGCCCAGGCTGGCAGAACAGATAGACTCAGTGGTATCTCAGCACATCTGGTGGCTTCCGGGGGGCCAACGCAGCATGCTGCAGCTAGAGGAAACCCAGATTTTAAAATTGTATCTTCCCATCCATTAATTCAGTGCAGGAAACCAAAAAAAGATCTCAGCTGCTGTTTATTTAGGCTGGTGCAGCCAGCCTCAGGTGTTGAAGCCCGTATTCCGTAGAAGATTTATGTCAAGGGATAATAGGTTGTTTCCATGTACTTATGGAACAAACTTCTTACGTCATCTTTGGCCCAAAGACCCGGAATAGCAGTAGTGTCACCAGAAGAGGATATCAGAATAACATACTTGATCTCACACTTTTTTAACATTTCAGAAGAATCTATTTTAGGGAGGTAAAATTTTCCTGGAGCCTGTTTTCAGTGAGCAGGGTATTAAGAGAGAAATCTGTGCATCCATTTTTTTCCAATAATGCCCCGCCCTTGCTGTACAATGATATTAGCGATTAGATATTATGGAAGGCTACACACAGATTGGTGCAGCACATATGCTAACATGGAATTTCATAAGCAAAAAAATCATAGGATTTCATAGAATTGGTTAAATGATGAAAAAGGATATTTGTGAATAATTTATTCAAGAAAAATGACAAAATTCATCAGATAATTTATCTGCAAATAATTTGACCCACTTTAGTGCTGAATAAACACTCAGGGGCTGATTCAGATTCACACTCAGGCCCTTTCACACTGCTCTGGCAATGCACTCCCACGTTAAGGCCCCTTTATACTGCAGGAGCCTTAGTGTAGATGAGACTCAGGCCCTCGGTACTGCATTTCGGGGGCACAGAATACATATCGCGGGCGTTCAAGGCAACAGTCTCTTCTTCAAGAAGAATGTAACTGGTGGGCCAAAAACTGACGTGTGTTCTCCATGTTTCCTACGCTGTCCATTTCCACGGAAGAAGAAAAAGATACATCTTGCTAACAAGCTTTTTAGCTGTGCATAAATCATAGAATCATAGGGCTGAAAGGGACCTCGAAAGGTCATCTAGTCCAGTCCCCCGCACTCATGGCAGGACTAAATATTATCTAGCCCATCCCTGATAGGTGTTTGTCGAACCTGCTCTTAAAAATCCCCAATGATGGAGATTCCACAACCTCCCTGGGCAATTTATCCGAGTGCTTAACTGCCCTGACAGTTAGGAAGTTTTTCCTAATCTCCAGTCTAAACCTCCCTTGCTGTAATTTAAGCCCATTGCTTCTTGTCCTGTCCTCGGAGGTTAAGGAGAACAATTCTTCTCCCTCCTCCTTGTAACAACCTTTTATGTACTTGAAAACGGTTATCATGGCCCCACTCAGCCTTCTCTTTTCCAGACTAAACAAACCCAATTTTTTCAATCTGCCCTCATAGGTCATGTTTTCTAGACCTTTAATCATTTTTGTTGCTCTTCTCTGGACTTTCTCCAATTTGTCCACATCTTTCCTGAAATGTGGTGCCCAGAACTGGACACAATACTCCAGCTGAGGCCTAATCAGTGCTGCTTGGTATTATTATTAATAATAATGATAATAATACTATTGGGAGGACGAGTGGGGGTGCTAAGAAAACAGCCCCTTATTTTTGAAATACCGTGTTGACTACCCTCGCTCCCGGTGCCACACCGTGGCCCCAAGGGCTAATGCTGTCCTTGGGTGCATTAAACAGAGGGCGCTTGAGTAGGACAGGGAGGTCTGGGAGCTCTGTGTCTGGCACTGGGATACCGCATCCAGCTCTGGTGCCCACAAGTCAAGAAGGATGGTGATAGATTGTCGAGGGTTCCGAGAAGAGCCCTGAGGCCGATTAAAGGATTGGAAAACCTGCCTTCCAGCGAGAGTCTCTCAGAGCTCAGACGACAGCATAGCAACGAGGAGGCCTGAGGATCTGGGAATCTGTGAGATTATGAACTTTCTACTCATATTGATACCAAACTGCCGACTCCATTGTGAATGTGGGGGCAGGTTGCCCTCTCTGTTGCGCTGTTACCTCCATATCAGACTGAAAGGCCAAGGCGTAGTGATGCCAGGCTGGCAACAGAGGGTAATTAACTTGGTTGGCTTGCTATAAATACAAACATCCTCCTACACAAGAGACTAGCTCCTAACCAGAGGTCACCTGGCAGGGGAGGGGTCACCTGGTAGAGGTTTGGGATCACCTGAGGCTGATCCAGGAGTCACCTGACGGAGGGACTGGGAGGTTATAAAGGGCAGGGCCTGAGGGAAGCTGCTGCAGCAGCCTGGTGAGGCAGGGGAGCCCGGCCTACCTGAACCCAGACGGTCTCCCAAGGGAGGGGTGAGCTGAGGGAAGGGCAGTGCGCACGGGGGCGGGGGCTTTTCTCTATGCTCTGCACTTTGTGTATTACAGTGATACTCAGACCTCAGTGGTTCAGGAGCCAAATTAGCGATCAGCTTTCCACAAAAGAGCCACAGGTGTGTGAACTCCTTGTGTCATTTACTCTAATGCTGTAGATTCACATGTAAACAGCATGACAGCGGAAATAGTGCATTGGTATTTATTATTCTCACAGCAAAATGACAGCCCAAGTAGTAGTATTTTAACTACAGTTAGTTAAGAACATAGTAAAAGCCGCCTGATTGGTTAATATCCTGTGCTGCAAAGAGCCACAGGAGACACATTAAATAGCCACTTGCGTGCTTCGGCCTATCCCGGGTGTGTTACTCTGTGTGCAGCGGGCTGTTTGACTCCTGTGCAAAGCGTCGGGTGTTAAGGGGTCACCCCTCCCTGGCAGATCCCCGAAGCAGTAACCCCTGGCGGGGGGATCTGGGACAGGGGGCTGGGGTAACTCGGGGTCAGTGCTGGTCCTGCGGGCTCGTGGCAGGGAGGCTGAGGGGTGACAGAGGAAGGGTCAGTTCCTGGGGAAGGTGCCAGACAGGCCTTGGTGAGGCCCAGGGAAGCTGAAAGCACAGGGGGGTTCAGTGTCGGGATCCCCTTGCAGTGATCAGGGAGCCTGGCCAGCTCTGTGATAAAGGCTAAGGGGTGATTTGATCATAGCTGGGAGACCAGATATTTGGTCACAGAGAGTTCTTCAGTCTAGCGGACAAAGGCGCCGTGAGCCCCCATGGCTGGAAGCTGAGGTTAGACAATTCAGACTAGACACCAGGCGCACATTTTTAACAGCGAGGGGGAGGGATGGATTCTCCATCCCTGGCAGAAGGGGAAGGTGCTTTATCAGTAGCAGAGTTAGTGGCAGCGTTTTGCCCAAGGCTAGGTCAATGTGGGGTGGGTTAGGCAGCAGGCCTACATTACCTACCTAAAACTAGTTTGCAAATTGGGGGTGGAAAGCTTTGCGACATGCTAAGAATAATAGTTTATTTGGGGCTATAACAAACTTCCTTCCCCAGAAAGCAATCTCGTCAGCTGGCTGGAGTGCCTTCCTGACAAACCAGGGAAATACAGCAAGAGGGGGACATTTCACACTTAATCCCGAGGAGTCTTAACCTACTCAGTCCCCCAGTGAGTGAGGTCACTGTTTGCAGAGCCAGAGCTGAGGGGGCCTTGCTATCCTCGCATAGTTCCTGCAGGAGAATCAAGGGGTTCCTTGCACACGTCAGTCCACAGTGCAAACAAAGCCGCACACACAGTTTTGTGTTGGTTTATCCAGTCTTTGTGGCCAGGTAGTGACAGCTATTACAAAAAGGGCCGTGGTTCTCCAGGGGATGGTATGGGGTAGCGCCGTGAGGCCCACGCACAGCCACTGCCTGCCCTGTCTCAGATCCTGGAGTGTGGTAACTCCAGGGAAATGCTGATGCCTTAATGGTGACCACCGTCCACACCTGGGAACTGTTTGGAATTGGAGTTCTTCTCCAGCCCCGGTGTGCCGGCAGCGAGTGCCAGCTCCCGCTGATCTCCCTGGAATTGGGGGGCTTGGCACCGTGCAGGACTGAGCTGTGAGCGTGCCCCAAAAGCTACATCGTTCTTGGGGTCCAAGCCCTGAGATTCTTACTCCAATGCAGGCTGTGTCACTCCCAGACCCCCTCCACACAGCGGGCGTTTTGCTTGCGGCAGGACTGCAAGGTCAGGCCTTGTGCACTTTGTCCCTCTCCGGCGTCTTTGCTTTCGCTAATCAGCAGCTGGGCTGGGGTACTGCTCCAGCGCAACAAGGGAGTGAGGGGCTGACGCTGTAGCCCAGGCAGTTACAGAGCTGGGATTTCAGACCGGTTTTGTACGTTTCTGCGACGTGGGACAGCACAAAAGAGAGAAGGCTCCTCAGGGAGAGGCAGTGCAGCATTCCTGATCTTGGGCGGCCCCTCCGCCAGCCCCTTACCATGGTCCGGGAGCGGATTCCAGGGAGGCAGGCAATGCAGACGTGTTACCACAACAGATGTTCGAGGCATTTGCCAAATGTCAAAGTAGCAGCCATCCGGGAGGTGCGTTTGAGCGCCGTGCAGCTGCGTGAAGCGTCACTTACCTGCTTTTGGAGGATTGATTGAAACCTGTAGCTCAGGCCAAGACCATGAAGCTGTCAGTGAATCTGGGCTGGGATTCAGGTGAAACTTCTTCAGCGTGAAACCCTGTGAAATGTGGCAATTGCAGAGTTTTGCTTTTGGTTCCATTTGAAGCAAGTGAGACTCCGGGGAGAAGTCGTGGGGAAGGGAGCTAGGAGGAGAATGGATGTGAAACAAGACAGGGAAGTAGATTTGTGCAATCTGAAACTGCTGAGCAGGGCAAAGTTAGCTTATTTCAGACCCACCAATGGCAGTAGGCACCAGCTTGGGCTCCGGGGACATGAGCTAAATTCCCAATACTGCCACAGGTTCCCAGTGTGACCTTGGCAAAGTCATTTAATCTCTGTCCCGCTGCTCCCCCTCTTTAAAATGGGGGTAATATAATAATGCGCCTTTTCTCCCATCCTTTGTCTGTCTTGTGTGTTTCATTATGAGCTGTTCAGGAATGAAGAAACCAGTAACTGCATGTCGTGCAAGCCAGCTGCACGACCCAATCACAAATGTTTGCTGAGAAGCAAGGACTAAATGCAGCCAGCATGGATGCATTACAAAGCCAGACTGAAGCTATCAACAGCACATTTATCGCCTGGGAGAAAACCAGCAAGGTTTAGAAATATTCACGTTGTCTCACAGAGAGCTGAAAATAGCCTTCTCTCCCTCTGGCAAGGCCGGCCACATCGGTGTCTTCGAACAATTAACAGGCTCAGATTGAAATTAGACACTGGTGGTTGTCAAATGAAGATGTCAACGCGTTTAATCCTGCCATCTGGTGGCTAACGGATATAATGCTTTATGAAACAGGGCAGCCAGGCAATAAGAGGAAATACAGCGCACCTGCTTCTCTCTTTGGGGTCAGAAGAGGTATCCTCAGGGCTCTGCTCTGGTCCCTGCAGGTTTCTCGGGCTTGAAGCGTTTAGCAGACACATACTAGCTGGAGGCCTAGACTTACCGGCCAGAAGAAGATACCAAACACGAGCGCGCTGGGCCAGGGGGCAGTGCCCTGCGGAGAAGCCAAGCCAGCCCGTCCCCCCAGCTGGGAGGAAGAAGGAGGGAGCTAGGATTTCTCATGGACCCTGCGCGAGCTGTGCGCCAGATCCTCGGATGGTGTCCAGGGGTATTGACCTCCGTGGAGCTACACTGACCCCTTCGTCTCTTACACCAAGCCTCGGCTAGTCAGTGACGGGCAGGTGTGACGCTCTGTGCCCTACTCAGCTAATAGAGAAGGTGCAGCATTCTGGCCCTTCTTATCTCCCCAGAGTCTGCTATGTGTGTGTGTGTGGGGGGGCTCTCTGCTATTCTACCCCTCCCCCAGCCTGGCATGGGCATGGGGAGGGGTCTGCAGTGCTCTCCATTTCCCCTTGCCTGCATCCATCTCCCCAGGAATCACACCAGGACCTGCCTGTGCAGCGTCAGCCTAACGCCCATGTGATTCCTGACAGGTCTATGGGCACCTCTCCAGGCACGCGCTCCTGGCTGCTGGGCACCTGCCCACCGAGGCTGAATGGTCTTTACAGCTGCTCCGTTTCCTAGAGCAGCCCCACACCTCTGGGAAAGATCTGCTTCTCCCGGACACCTGGCCCATCATCGGATTCTCCCCTGCTCCGTTCTGTGCATGCTGCAGGGATGCTACGGGAAAGCAGTATTCATCCGGTAGCAGTTTAATTACCCTGACAGATTCTATTTTTGCAAGGCGTGGGGGCTGTGGCATTGGAAGTGGGGCACTCCGCTTGCTAAACAGCAGCTGTGTGCAGACAAGTAACTTCACCGGGACTCTTGTTTCTTTGCGAAGCAATTTCAGTGCAGTGGGGTGGTGGAGAGGAGCCTTTAATCCTTCTGGGCATCCCCAGAGAGGCCTTTGTTTGTATAATCTGACCCGCTTGCCTAAGCAGCTAATGGAGATCTTATTAGTTTATAACCATAAAACATTTGCCAGCCTCTTCTGAACTGGAAATCCACCTGAACAGTGTAACTGATGGAAATCTTGCCCCCCTGCAGCGCCCCGGCTTGCTGGAGCTATTTATCTATCGGCCTGGCCTCTAGCAGGGCTCATTTCACACATTAAATCCAGACTCTGCACTTATCACACTTCTTCAAACAATCCCTTATCAATCCACAGGTCCATGGGATTTTTGCTCCCTCCTATGCCTGCTGGGAGGAAGAGGGGCAAAATCCATTTCTCCCTGGTACCATGTCATTAATTACTCACCAAGAGCCAGATATGAAACTCTTAATTAATTACCAATGGGTTAGGAGTAAAGGAATAGTGCCCACAAATTCCACGCTGGTAAATCTCTTCCTGGGCGAGCACAAGGAACAATCCCGGGTTCGCATTATTGCCAGGGGCTGTTCCTGTGGCTCTGAGCCTTACACAAGTGGGTGCCTACGGGTAGGTGCCTCGCTGCATCTTTAGGCTCCTAAAGACCTTTGAAAATCTGGCCCGGGCTGAGCTGCCTTCAGCTGCCCAGTTCCCATGAACCTTAATGGGAACTGAGCAGCCAAGTCTCTTAGGGGGCTTTGAAAATCTCACCCCTAAATTCTTATTTAGGCATCGAAATGAGAGCGGCTAGATGTCAATGAGCCGAGTGCTCCCGGCTGTCATCGATTTCCGTCAGAGAGGAGGGTGATCGGCCTGGCCCTGGCAATGCAAAAGCCTAAATATGGATTTAAATGACTAATTTTATGCACCCGAGTTTTAAAATGTTGGCCCTGGTTTTCCCATAATAACATACTAGTCCCAGAATGAGTCTCTGTAAAAACAAGTGATTTCTTAGCCCCTTACGGTGTTCTCACATGGCGGCAGCACCCGAAATGTGCCGAGTGCTGGAGGGTCCTAGAGGAAGAGGTGGTCACTACCCCGTGCAGCATCAGGGGCTGTTAGTGGCCCCATGGCAGTGCAGTGACTCCCTAGGAACGCAGGGGCTGGGCTAGCGGGTCCCAGGCAGAATCAGCACCTCAGTTCCCGTGTTCAGGTGTCTCCCAGAGAGGGACCTTTTCCACCCTCCCTCCCTTTCGGAGAGTTCTGTGCAGCGCCGACCAAAGCCTGGGCCTTTCCCACTCCCTGGCGGTGGTGCTCAACATGGGGGCAAACAGGCCCCAGCTTTGGCTTCTTCATGGTGTCTCTTCCCAGCCTGGAGCCCAGAGTCTGGCCGTAGGGAGTCATCAGCGAGGCCCCTAAGATCACAACAGCTGCAGGTTTTTTAAGTTTATTTTGATTATTGCTGTTTGGAACGGCATTAAGAGGCCTCCTACGGGCGAGAGGATCTGCACACACAGGATGGCTGCATTTCATCAAGGAGGAGACTAGGCCAACCCTGAAATCCCTGATTTCTGGTTTTATTTTTGGATGATTCTGAAGCCCACTAGAAGCTGGAGAGACCATGTTACTCGCTGGCACCCAGACTCCCCGTTCTGTAGCTGGGACAGGCCCGGCTTTCCGGAGTGTCCTTCGTCCTGCCCTGCAAGTCTTGTGTCGTGTGTTCCCAACCCTGCCTCCCTACCCGAGCCGCCTGTTACCGGGACCCAGATCAGGAGAACGCAGTGCCTTGCAGTGTCGGGAGCGGACAAGTGATGACTTTGAGTGCCAGATGTAATGGATTAATCCTTGGCCATAAGTGTGAAAGGAAACAGCCCAGCAACTAGGCAGCAAAGTCACTTCCCTAGTGAGAGAGTTGTCACAGAAATGGCCTTGCTGAAATACAGCCTCAGAGGAGGCGTTCTGACATCCGGGTGATCGTATCTCCCGGCCCTGCTTCTCAGGGGCCCCTGCATTTACTGCATTTACTGGGATCCTGACACGCTAAAACTAACATCCACTTATCAGCAATCACAACAGGCAGCTCCACTGGCCCATCTGTGCTCAGCCAGCCATCCACAGGCGAGGGAGAGGAGATAAAACCATGTCAGCATAGACCCATCCAGCAGACGCATAGCTGGGAGGGTGGGCCTTGCTCCAGGCTCTGAGAGCTACAAACATTCAGGCTCTGATTAACTCCCAGGGATCAAGTGCCGTAGCCTAGGATGCCCCACAGCCCCCCCCCCCCCCCCCCCCCGAGAACACCCGGCATCTTGGCCTCCAGAGCTTCCAGCTAGGGGCAGGCAGTGGCCTCTGGCCATGACGCTTTCTTTGGGAGAGGGTTGAAGAGCCGGGGATCCAAATGTAACCTGAGATTGGACACCGCTTTGCCAAAGATGCTTCTATTCTCCTCATAACCCCCATCAGTTCCTCCGGCGGCTTCCCCCTTCAGACAAGCATCGCCTCTGTCTCCTCCAGCATCACCCAGTTCATCCCCATCCCGGTCCCTGTCCCAGCTCTGCACTGGGCCAGCCAGCAAGCAGCACCACCTGGATGCGATGAAAAGCAGCAGTGGACCTGAGCGCCCTTATTACCTCCTGATAACGCTGCACCCGGAATGCCTCCCCGCCCCAGCCGCATGCAAACCTGGCAAGCAACTACCTAACACCAGAAGGGGACCAATCTGCTACTGAGCTGAGGCCTTGTGGATTCACCCGGCTGCTCCTCCCACCCTGCCCATTGCTCACTCAGCAGCTCCGAGTCAGGCCGGGTTACCTGTGTTAATGACGGGGTTCAGCGACAAAGCCCTTGTCACAACTCAAACCCACTGGCAGAGGTCGGGGACCTGAACTGTGGGGCAGCCTGGGGAAAGCCTGGCTTGTCAGTCTCCAAGTCTGCTAGTCACGTGCCCTTCACTAAATTCACACTGGGAAATGATGGAATACATTCATTTCAGGAGCCAAACCTTCAGCAGGTGCGGCGAGCGAGTCAGCGTGTGGACAATGTGCCCGCGTGTCCCTGCATTGACCTGCAGATCGGGCAGTCGTGCAGGCAGTCAGGTCGTTGTTCACATGCAGTCTCCGTAATTCTGGGTGCAGATACAGGTGCCCGCATGCCAGCGTGTGTCCAGGCTTCAGCGTCCACTTGGTGCAGATTTGGATCTAGCTGTTGAAGAGCGGTGAGGACAACGTTTGAAAACACTTGTGCAATCGGCTGATTTTGTTGGAAATGGGTTGGTGGCGATCTTCATTGCCACGTTTAACACAGAAAAGAACCTTTCCCCCTTCTCACTTCTCTTTCTTCTAACATAGAGACAGAGTTTAAGGAACAGAAGTCAATCGATGCTCTAAAGAATGGAGAAAACCATAGCTCATGCCGCATAGAGAGAATTGAACAAATTAAATACCCGGGACTCGGAAATTGCTGCTTTCTGGCCCTTTGAGAGCACAAGCCACAATGGCAGGGTGGGGTTTTACCCTAGTGTGCAGCCTTCAGAATCTGCTGATGCCAAGGAAATGATCAAGGGAGGAGCGTAGATGGGAGAGCTGGCACTGCCCGAGGGATACCAAGGGAAGGAAATGTCATGGGACGAGAACCCTCTATAACTCGCCCATTGATCCTGCTGTTAATCTCAGACCCTAAACCACTGTTCCCCCATAAACGCCCTGCCTGTAACTAACACAGAGCTTTCATACGCCATGTAACTGCATTGACCCCTCAGAAGTACAATCACTCGTGCAGGCACTTCCTAGCAGACCTGCTGCGATGTCTTACCCTGGTAATACACCAGCCCTACCAGGACCCTCCAGAACAGCACTTCTTAGCCAGATGATGCTAGAGGGATAATTATTAATGTCCATATTTAATACATAAGAAGAAATGCACCAGCGGAGCAAACTCTGGCTCCCAGTGTGAGAACTATGCATGAGCCAGCCCTAGTTCCCACCATCCGTCTGGAAACACGTGCACAGAGCCGGCCGGGCCGCACGCCAGCCGCACGCTGCGCTAATATAAATAACAGTCTCGGATACAACAGCTTGTCTGTCCGGCTGTGAACAGGCGGTTCCCCCTCGCTGCAGTCTGCACTGAAGAGCTCTGCCCTTTGCTTTCACGTATATTATGCAAAATGCAGATATTGCAATCGCTACATTAATCACTGCATGCGAGTCAACATCTCCATCCTGCTTTCAGTCTCCCAAACGCACCCACCACCCCCAGTGCAGAGCTGACGTGGTGTCTTTCTAGGTTTGCTTGTGCCATCTGGAGATGGTTTCATGACCCCTGGTAACATCAGGTGTGCTGGGTCCCCCAGAGTCGCGGTGAGGCAGGAGTCCGCATTAATGTCAGTGCTGCTCAGGAGACAGTCTGCCTTGGCCAGCTTCTCAACTGTCCAGAGTGTTTGCAAATGTTGGCATGATGCCGTTTGCCTGGTCTCCCCATGCACCTGTCCAGGAACCTGCCACAGGGATCCAGGCTTGTGGCAGTGGGGTCATTAGGGCGCATAGACTGGGCATTTTGGGCCCATCAATGGCTCCTGCAGTTCAGGAATGCCAGGTTTTTAAATCCCTTGGTTAGCTCTGCCCCTCTGGCCCATTGACCGTATCTGCAGTTAGCTCACAGAGCAGAGCAGGCAGGCATGGCCACATTGCACTGACACTGCCGCTACGCCCTTGGTTCAGTGACCAGCCATTCCAGTCCCTAGTACAGACACAGCCTCGCTGGTTTATTTAGCGCCTTTGCTAGTGTCACATTTAACACTTCATCGCAGCTTTAATTATTTGTTCCTTGTTCTTTGCCAGTGCAACGCTGCATTAGTTCAACGAGAGGACAGAAAGTAGCACAGTCACGCTCCTAAAAGTAAAGTTTTAAAAAGACTTTAACGCTGCGTTTAATCTGTCTCCTTTCCCCTCAGCTGCGAGCCTGCTCAGAGGTGGGACTCAGGGTACAGGAACCTCGCCAGCACCATGCTGAGTTCAGAGAGCATCTGCAGCGACATTATGGCCACCTCCACACACAGGTGCCAGGCTTGTTCAGCTCTGCACCCCAATGGGGAAGGCAGGAGCCACTTTACCTTTTGCTTGGAGGCCCATGCAAATATTGTTATGCCCCTGGAATGATAGCTCTGAACCAGTGTGACCTGCTCTCATTCAGCCCAGTGGGGCATTAACCCTGAACCCTAACAAGGGCAAGCGTGTGATTGGGTTACGTTGAACGGCTAGTCCACAGGAAAAGGTTTAGATTTAAGCATGCGAACAATTGCGCCAGAATCTGCGATGGGGGCACAGGTGCTTTAGAAATGTTAGTGGATCGATGAGAGCGCTAGCATGGCTACAGCTGGATGGTCCATGAGAGGGGCGTGCTGGGAAAGGTTTCTGTATAAAGGATAAGCCCACATGGAAGAGTTCCCTGGTACGCAGGCAGGCAGGCATAGAAGACGTGGCCAGAGATCTGGAGGAAGGACGTGCTAAGGGTTTTGTCGAGGAAGCTTGCGATGATTCAGCCAGTTATGCACTTTAGTTTACTTTGATGATATGTTTTTTGTAACAACCATCCTGGTGTTTTGGGGATGCCTAGAGTTTTCCATCATCCTGTTGCTAGGAAGATTAAAATAAAAGATCAGGCCGGTGGAATTATAAAAAATAGTTTGATTTTTAAACTACCCGCTGAATAAATGTATCTGTTAAGTTATTAATACTCATCTGACGGTGCTTTAAAAGTCCCATGGATTTTCCGGCAGATGTTTTGAAAATTTTCCACCAATTCTGGGACAAAAATTCCCATGGCTTTCCAGTGGTTGTAGTCATGATATTACCAGAAAGCAGGCGGCTCCAGAGAGTGCCAGTGGAAGAACATTTCCAGAAGATAATGGACTCCTGCTGCTAGATAAATGCCTTGGCTTTCTTTCTGATTCTATGAAAAGGAGCTGCTGAAGCAAAGCTGAGATGTTTATTTTCTAGGCAAGAGACACTGCTCCTGTAGCAAAGGCAAGAGACACTGCTCCTGTAGCAAAGGCCTGTTAGTTAGTTTATTGCTCCCATAGCGAACAGATTGCCATGTTTGTTTGCTCACCATGTGGTGCAGTGACAGTAGCTCATGCTGTGTGAAATTCACCCAGTGCAAAGTGCCACAGCAGAGACAGGTCACTTCCGCCATCTGGGACGCTGCGGGGTCCAGTGGCCAGGACACTGGTATGGGAGCAGAGATGCCAGGTTCTAGTTCCACTCTTGCGGTTGACTCCGTGTGTAATGGGGGGTATGCTGTGCAAACGGCCCCAAACTGGGCATCCACATTTAGTGGAGGCTTTTGAACGTATCAGCTTTAGCCTCTCTGGGTATGTCCCCGCTGGAGCTAGGGGACACTAGCCCTGCTCGAGGTAGCGTGAGTGTGACCAGGGGATTGGGCAGGCTTGGACTCTGGCGGCCACATGCTGCGATGTCCACACTGTTATCTGGAGCGTGCTAGCAGGAGTCTGTCTGCCTGAGCTCAGCCTCTCGCTCCTAGCTGCAGTGTGGACATAGCCAATGCGCCTGAGCTAGGACTGCAGGTCGGGGCCTGTGCTCAAGGATAGGCAGTAGCCCAAGATATAGCCCTCCGGTCCTTATACCGACAAAACCTATTGAGTTCACTGGAAGTTTTAGTTGAGTAAGAACTGCAGGATTGGGCCCCACAACTGTGCAGAACTTTTCATCCTCCACAGAGAACTGCCGCAGGGACACTTCATTTAATTACTGGGCAAGTTGTAAAGGGGCCAGCCAGGGTCAGCAAAAAGCCTCACCTGGCCCAAAGCCACAGAAACCTGAACTAAGGTCAAAGTAAACAAATCCCGGCCTTCTAGTGCGAATCTCATCGGCAGGAAGTGTGGACGCGTGGCTGCAACTCGAGCTGGGACAGCAGAAGAGCAGGGTCCCTTCTCAGCTCTCCCCGACGCGCCGTGTGGCCGTCACTGTCCATGCACCTCAGAGGAGCTTTGCAGGGAGTCGTTCATTCATGCTGAGACAGTGCTTGGAGAGGTACTAGAAAAGCGCAGTGTGTGTCCGGCAGGCTGGCTTCGAGGCAATGGCATGGCCCGTTTAGAATTACTGGGGAGTCTGGAGCCACGTCCCGTGCCGGACACCAGACCAACGGACTTCACTGGGAATTGGAGCATGGGGTAGCTCGGCCCTACGGAGAGAGGCTGAAAAGGAGATGAGAAATGATTCAGTCATTGTATTTATTCCATTCCCTTTCCCTCTGTCTTTGCTAAGGTTCAGGCTTAGCACTAAGACAGCACTTCACATCTGCTGCCAGGAATACATCAACCCTCTCGAAGGCTTTTATCAAATCTATCCGCAAAGACACATGTAATAGATCCTAGAAATCGTCTCGCTGCTTTGATGTGCGGCTCTCTCCTTCCCAATCATCCGATTTACTAAACAGAAATGATACAGAGCTGTGTGTGTGTGTCTCCCACTCGCTCCAGAATATTAATAAGAGTCTATGAAATGCCACGGGGAAAAACAAGGCTCCGGCTGGAAATCAGTAGTAAATATTATTAGGAAGTAATTTCATATATTCCATATATAGCCCTGTAAATTGGGGGAAATGTATTGGTTCAAACAAAGGCGTAGATTGTCCATTTCCCTCTCAACTCACATCTTCAATTCTAATCTAAATGCTCCAGCAGCGCCCCTATGGGCTCTGATATGCAAATCGGTTCCTGGGCTCCTCCAAACAATGTAACTTTAATATCTAATCCTGGCTCTGTGGGAGGTTTGACGAAGTCAGTGTTGCCAACAGCAGCTTAAGGCAGCCTGGCGGTGAACAGACAGGAGGCAGGAAGAGCATACTACCCAACTTTTCCTTGGGAGGCAGCTTTCCCTCTGATCGTCGGGCAACAAACTGCTACTTGCATCTGTTGTTTAGCCCCCTTCGCGCTTTTCATCTGCACAACTTCGCAATCCCCCAACCCCCCACGCCTCCAGCTGCAACGCACCTGCTGCCTCCTCCCCCCTTAATATTCTGCCCCAGGAAGCGCGAGTCTATTCTATTTAAAGAGAATGGAGGGAGATTTCTTAGGTGCCTGCCTCAAACTGAGGCTGCAACACTAGCTGTCGCTATTAAAAAAAAAAGCAGTAGGAAGATGCCATGTAACCCCAACAAGAAAATTACAATCAAGTGCATCCCAGAATTAAGCCTAGACAGCAGGGTGCATGTGTAGATATTGGTGCACAGAACATTCCTGTTTCTCCAATGTCAGGAAACGTTTAGCAAATCTGCAATTATGAGCTTCAGTGTATTTTCAGTGGTGTTACAGTTGTCACGTTTAACCACTGCCTGCCAGCAGGGACCCTCTGGCCTTTAAAGTACAGGATCAGAAAAAATATCAAATCCATTTTGTGCTCAGCGATGTTGAGGCATTTGTAAAACCTCGGAGGTTTCAGAAATGCCTCAGCACTATGGTCAGCCGGCAGCTTGCGAGTCTGATCTGCAATGTGATGAAAATTCATAAACCACAAGGTTGTATCACTTCTTACCACGGATTATCTGTCGCAGCAAAACCAGCAGCCCTATAAGAACTCAGCAAAAATATGTTCACATGCACCTAGCTATGATGCCTCTAGGAACCTATTTGTCCCTAGCATTGTATTTGTATCTCTGAATGCCACCGTCAGTTCCCTGTGTGACACCATCACCAGTGACATATTTGCCCTTAATCATGCACTTGTCGTTCAGAGGTAACACCATCATTTCAAACGTTACTTCATGTTTGTCTCTGGAGGCTCACTGTATCGTGCTATTAACACCACTGCGGTATGTTCACAAGTCCATAAATGGTTGTTACAAGGAGGAGGGAGGAGAATTGTTCTCCTTAACCTCTGAGGATAGGACAAGAAGCAACGGGCTTAAATTGCAGCAAGGAGGTTTAGGTTGGACATTAGGAAAAACCTCCTAACTGTCAGGGTGCTTAAGCACTGGAATAAATTACCCAGGGAGGTTGTGGAATCTCCATCCTTGGGGATTTTTAAGAGCAGGTTGGACAAACACCTGTCAGGGATGTTCTCATAGACTCATAGACTCATAGACTTTAAGGTCAGAAGGGACCATTATGATCATCTGGTCTGACCCCCTGCATGCTGCAGGCCACAAAACCGTCCCTACCCCTTCCCTGGACTCTGCTGTTGAAGTCCCCAATCCTGTTTTAGGTGGCTTCAATCGGCAGAAACCCTCCTGCTAGAGATCCCTGCCCCATGCTGCGGAGGAAGGCGAAAAACCTCCAGAGGCTCAGCCAATCTGCCCTGGAGGAAAATTCCTTCCCGACCCCAAATATGGCGATCAGTAAGACCCCGAGCATATAGGCAAGAGTCTCCAGCCTGACCCCTGTCAGCCATTGTACAATTTACCTACCATTGCTTGGTTTTCCTCGACTACTATGTTTTACCATTAAACCATTCCCTCCATAAATTTATCTAACTTAATCTTAAAACCAGACAGGTCCGTCGCCCCCACCATTTCCCTCGGAAGGCCGTTCCAATATTTCACCCCTCTGACGGTCAGAAACCTTCGTCTAATTTCAAGCCTGAACTTCCCCACGGCCAGTTTATATCCATTCGTTCTCGTATCCACATTAGTACTTAGCTGGAATAATTCTTCTCCCTCCCTCGTATTAATCCCTCTAATATATTTAAAGATAGCAATCATATCCCCCCTCAGCCTTCGCTTTGTCAGACTAAACAACCCAAGCTCCTCTAGTCTCTTTTCATACGACAGGTTTTCCATTCCTCTGATCATCCTAGTGGCCCTTCTCTGCACCCGTTCCAGTTTGAGTTCATCTTTTTTAAACATGGGAGACCAGAACTGCACACAGTACTCCAAATGAGGTCTCACCAGCGCCTTGTACAACGGAAGCAGGACCTCCTTATCCCTACTAGATATACCTCGCCTAATGCATCCCAAGACAGCATTGGCTTTTTTCACCGCCACGTCGCATTGTCGACTCATAGTCATCCTGCGGTCTACGAGGACCCCTAGGTCCTTCTCCTCTTCCGTTACTTCTAACCAATGCGTCCCCATCTTGTAACTAAAATTTTTGTTAGTCATCCCCAAATGCATCACCTTACACTTTTTACTATTAAATTTCATCCTATTCCTGATACTCCAATTCACAAGCTCATTCAAGTCTCCCTGCAGAATATCCCTATCCTCCTCCGAATTTACAACGCCTCCCACCTTCGTATCATCCGCAAACTTTATCAGCCCACTCCTGCAATCGGTTCCGAGGTCAGTTATAAATAGATTAAATAAAATGGGTCCCAAAACCGAACCTTGAGGCACTCCACTAGTAACCTCCCTCCAACCCGACAGTTCACCCTTTAATACGACCCGCTGCATTCTCCCCATTAACCAATTCCTTATCCACCTCTGGATTTTCATATCGATCCCCATGTTTTTCAGTTTAACCAATAATTCCTCATGGGGTACAGTATCAAACGCTTTACTGAAATCTAGGTATATTAGGTCCACCGCATTTCCCTTATCTAATAAATCCGTTACTTTCTCAAAGAAGGAGATCAGATTCGTTTGGCACGATCTGCCCTTCGTAAAACCATGTTGTAATTTATCGCAATTGGCACTAACCTCCAGGTCCTCAACTAGTTTCTCTTTCAGAATTTTCTCTAACACCTTGCACACTACGGATGTTAAACTAACAGGCCTGTAGTTACCCGGATCACTTTTTTTCCCTTTCTTGAAAATAGGAACCACATTAGCTATTCTCCAGTCTAACGGGACCACCCCCGAGTTTACAGATTCATTAAATATCATCGCTAACGGGCCTGCTATTTCCCGCGCCAATTCCTTCAATATTCTCGGATGAAGATCGTCCGGTCCTCCCGACTTAGCCCCATTAAGGCTTTCAAGTTTTGTTTCTACCTCGGATACAGTAATCCCCCATCCTGAATGCCCCTCTGTAGTGGTGCTAGTATCCCTAATACCTTCATTGGCCTCATTGAACACCGATGCAAAATATTCATTGAGATATTGCGCCATGCCTAGATTGTCTTTAATCTCTTCTCCGGCAATAGTCTTCAGCGGTCCCACTTCTTCTTTCTTTGCTTTCTTCCTATTTATGTGGCTGTAAAACCTCTTACTATTGCTTTTAATTCCCCTCGCTAGGTCCAACTCTACTCGGCCTTTGGCCTTTCTCACTCTATTTCTACATTCTCTGACTTCGCTAAGGTAAGTTTCTTTACTAATCCCTCCCCTCTTCCACTCTTTGTACGCTTTCTGTTTTTTCCTAATCGCCCATCCAACTCGGTCTAAATCTCCTGCTTTGTAATCTTTTTCCCTTTTTTGGAATGCAGGCCTCCGACAGCTCATGCATCTTTAATTTAAAGTAATCCCAGGCTTCTTCTGCCTTTAGATCCATTAATACGTTTTCCCAATCCACTTCCCTTACCAGTCCCCTTAATTTGTTAAAATTGGCCTTTTTAAAATTATAAACCCTAGTCTTTGACTTAATTCTGTTACTCCTCCCATGTATTTTAAACCGAATTAGCTCATGATCACTGGAGCCCAAATTGTCCCCCACTACCACTTCCTCAACGAGGTCCTCACTACTTACCAGAATCAAATCTAAAATGGCCTCCCCCCTCGTCGGTTCAGCTACCACTTGATGAAGGAATTGATCAGCAATCACATCTAGGAACATCTGAGCCCTATTATTACTACTAGCGTTTGTGCCCCAATCTATATCCGGGAAGTTAAAGTCCCCCATAATTACACAGTTTCTATTAGTAATTACTTCTCTAAACACATTAAATAGTTCCTTATCCATATCCTGGGTCGATCCCGGCGGTCTATAGCACACTCCAAGCACTATCCCCGGAGAGGCTCTAGTAGTCCTATTACCCAGTGTGAGTATTGCCCAGACGGACTCTGTGTTATCTAGTCCATCAACTATTATTTCTTTACAACTTATTTCACTATTGACATACAATGCCACCCCCCCACCTTTACCTTTGTTCCGGTCTTTCCTAAACAGCGCATACCCCTCCATACCTGCGTTCCAGTCGTGACTGCCATTCCACCACGTTTCTGTTATTCCTACGATATCTGGTTTCAGCTCTTGGACCAAGAGCTCCAATTCCTCCATTTTATTACCTAGGCTTCTGGCATTGGTGTATAAACACCCTAATGTATGTCGTTTAGCCTGTCTCCCATTAGTTGCACTATAAGTTGCGGGCCTCCTTGCGTCCGTCCGCCCTGTCCTTCCTACGTCCGATCTCATCTCCCCGGCTATGTCTCCTCTCCTTTTACTCACCTTTTCCATACTGGAATCTGGCGTGGAGATTAACTGTGCATCTCCCAACCTTCTCCCCAAACTTCCTAGTTTAAAGCTCTTTTGATAAGATGAGCCAGCCTCCCTCCCAGAAGTCTATTTCCTTCCCTACTCAGGTGAAGCCCATCCCGCGAGAACAGGTGTTCTAGATAATTAGTCCTGCCATGAGTGCCGGGGACTGGACTAGATGACCTCTCGAGGTCCCTTCCAGTCCTACGATTCTATGTGATCACAAGCACTGACCAACAGCTTCCAGGCTCTCAGTAATTTTCACCCCTGATCTATGACATTAGTATTTATTTGTATGTATTAAGGTCAGGATCACAACTGAGGTCAGGCCCCCAGGTGCTAGGTGCTGGACATACACAGCATAAGAACCAGGCCTGCTCTGAAGGGCTCTAATTGGAACAGCCAAAGGATGTTCCAGAGAGATGAGGGCCCACGCGGGGCCCAGCTCTGGAGTCTCAGCCCAGTGCTTTAACCACCAGTCCATCCTGCTCCCAGAATGCCTGGCAGTGACCGCAGCACTGCTAGGACTGGGTTGACAATTCTCCCGGTATTTCCACGTGTCCTGTGATTTTGCAGCTCTCAGCCTGACCTCTCGCAAGCCGTTCCGGGCCAGGCCGAGTTTCTCCCTGAGCTGTCACGGCTGCTGTCGTGGGTGCTGACCCCAAGGGCAGCCGCTGAGACTGTTTCCATCCCGCAGCGTGAGTCTCAGCTCCCCTGTGCCAGGCCTGGTCCCTGCCACCCTGGGGCTGGGGCTGGGGCAGCAGCAGGCTCCTCCCGCCCTCTCCAGCTGCCCAGCATTGAGTGGGGTGAGAGACGCAAAGGGGGTGGGAGAGGGAGCCCAGGAGTGGGGCCCCTGGCCCCCCCAGCTGCACTCTCCCCAGCGGGCTAGGCAGGGGCACTGTCCGAGAGGAGGAGGAGCTGGGCAGAGCCTATAGCCCAGGCAGGGAGCAGGGCAAAGCAGAGGGCGGTGTCCAGTGGAGGAAGGCAGCTGAGATCAGTGCCTGGGGAAGGGATGGGGAGTGGCCCCCCTCACCGGCAGGTGCCCAGGTTGGACGGGGCCAGTGGCCTGAGTCATTCATGATTCCTCCCTTCGGGTTCAGGAGTCGGAAAATGCCAACGGGGGAGACGCTTAAAGCTCATAAGCGGTTTTTAGTTTCTTTCTTGGCAGGGGGAAGTGTCTCGTCTCATGGCGTTTGGACTGATGGGAAGTCTTGCCCACCTCGTGTTAGAGGGGAAAAGGATACCCCTGCCCCAGACACAGCTGCCCATCCATCATCCTGCTCCGTCAGAGATTGCTTGCAAAGAGCCAGGGGTTCTCTGGGGTCTCGCCTGCCGTCCGTTCCTAGCGCTGCAGACATTTACATGAGAGTGCCTGCAAGCTCCGAGTGACCATGTCTGTCTGTCTAGTCTGAGTCAGATCGGCACAGACCGGGGGGGGGGGGGGTTCACCTTCCTCTGCAGCATGGGGCACGGGTCACTTGCAGGGTTAAACTGGGGTCAGTGGTGGATTCTCTGCGACTGAAGTGTTTAAATCAGGAGTTGAGGAGTCCAGTGACTCAGCTGGGGTCGTTACAGGAGTGGGTGGGCGAGATTCTGTGGCCTGCGAAGCGCACGAGGTCAGACTAGACATCACGCTGGTCCCTTCTGGCCTTGAAGCCCAGGAGTCTGTTTGAGAGGGGCCCATCGCCTCTCACCGCAGCTCTCTGCTGTTGCTCTTGCCTGGGTCGCCCAGCCAGGACTCAGACGTCGAATGATGCAAAACAGGGAGCGGAGCATGTTTGTGTTGATGCCGCTGTGCTCAGTCCTTGGGCCGTGCACTTGGGCCGGTGCTGGGGCAGCAGGGAGAGAAACGAGGCCCAGAAAGGGAATCCAAGATGCTGTCCGTGGGCTCAGCCCTGACACCTGCGTTCAGAGCTAGACTGCAGGGAGCAGGGCATCATTGTGCCCAAAATATTGGGGGATATTTTTGGGGTGGGTGGGAATTACCTCCTCTGTAGGATCACAGGACCCCAACACTCACCCTCAGCCTTCACTAGGTGCACGCCGCATGGCTTTCTTTCTCCCCACCCCTCTTAAAGCGAGAGACCCCCAGTACTTACATTGGTTCCCCCACCACTCCTGTCATGTCCCCTGCCTCATCTCTACCCCCCAATACCTGCTCCCTCCCAATAGTAGTCACCCTCTTTTGGAGGCTGGGTCCCCATCCCTGCAGCTGTCTCTCCCCCCGTGTGACTCTCACCCGGGGGACGTCCAGCGAGAAGCTGCTGCGCTCCCCCAGCCCCCGGCTCTGCGGACTGCGACCCAGCAGGGGACAGGCCCTGAGAAGGCCGGCGCTGCCAGCTGCAGCTGCAGGAGGGCTGGAGACAGGCCCAGCTCCCCCGGAGGGCTGGGGTCACGTGTTAGAACCGCCTCGCTGCCCCCTTCTACGTGGTGAACAAGGGCTGCCGCTGGCAGTAGCCTCGGCTGGCCCCAGCGCTCCCACTGAGCATAGGGCTGGGCCGGGGCCAGGGCCCTGCTATGGGGTGTGAATGGGGAAGGCTTCTTGCCTGCTCCTTCCACCCCAGGGCAGACCCAGCCTGAGCGCCGCGTGGTGGCCATGAGAACCCGGGAGCTGCAGGGCAGGGATGCCCGAAGGAGCAAGGCCCGGTTAGCGTGGCTAGCTACAGACGGATGAAAGGCCCCCTCTGAAGGGTCTGTGGCAAGGTGAACAGCTAAAGAAAGACTCGTCTGGCTAGCCACAGCCTGGGGCCCTGCGGTGCCTGTCGCCCGTCAGAAAAACGGCAGCAGAGAGTTAAAACTGGACTCCGGGGACACCGGCTCTGAGAGCAGGGAGTGGTCCTGGCCGGCGCCTGGGTGTGTTGGCTCAGATCTTCTGCTCGCATGAGTGTGGAAAACTGTAGCTCCCTGAGTTGACCAAGGGATGGGGGGTGACGCAAATCCACACCTCTCTTGAACTGGCTCTCATTGCCCCGGTTCACCTGACACTGCGGAGCCAGCTCAAGCACCTACGGGCTTATAAACAACCCCCTGGTTCCCACTGGCGAAAGAAGGCAGGTCCCATACGCCTGGCCCGAACAGAGCCTAGCAATGGGGGAGGCTCTGGGCTTTTAGCATGTGGGGCAGAGCTGCACCCCTTCAGTGCCCCTGCTTCCACCGCACCATTGCTGGCGTTTTGGTCATTTCTTCCGCACCGTTCGCCTCAACCTACTGGCTAGACCCTGGCATTTCTGCCGTATGCCTCGCTTTTCTGGAGCTCCTGCCCTGGCTGGGAGGAGTCACGCTGGGCAGAGAGCTGGCCCCGCCGTTCCAGGGCTGGCTAATTTGTTTTCGTGCTAGGGTGGGACTGTTTGGTGGTCTGTGTGGAATGAGTTTGGTGGCCTCCGCCCAATTCCCAATGGACACGTGTCTATATTGCAGAAAGTGCCTCCACGTTTGGCATGGACTGACCTTCTTCACAGCCCCGGAGAGACTCAGAATTGGGAACAGGCCTGGCAGGTCTCCTCTCATCCGCCAAGCGCTGGGCCTGGCAGGCTGGGCAAAGTCACATTGGCAGGGCTCATGGTGCCACGGTCTGTTCTGTAGGTGGAGGACTTCAGTCCCCAGTGGGCCACACACCCTCATGAAATCACAGAAGCGTAGGAGTGGAAGGGACCTCGAGAGGTCTCCTCGTCCAGTCTCCTGCACATAAAGGCAACACTTTTCTTCTTGCATCCCAGCACTGCATAAAGAAGAACAAGGAAATTTGCCAACAGTCTTCTCTGCATGCGCTGAAAGTGAGTGAGAGAGATGTTGGCATAAATTACCACATTGTCATCCAGAGCTCTGAAATTCCCAGAGAATATTTAGCAGTTCAAAGGGCTGTTGAAATAATTTTGCAGAGCCTAAGAACAGTTCGTGAGCGTGCCATTTAAAGTATGTCAACAAAACCCTGAGTTCCTAGCACAGATGATCTCCTGACATCAGCAGGTCATGTGCAGCCAGCCCTTTTTTACACCAAACACAGCGAATTTAGTCCCGAGTGATGCATTAGCCTAATGAACACGCTGTGCCTTCGGTCTTGCCTGCTAGGCCTGAGTTGTACATCATGCTCCCCCCCAGCACTTCAGCAGGAATGTCACTTTCCCATCTGCTCCGCTCGCGCGTTCCTGACTACAGTCACTGGCAATATCATCACCACTCTGAAACATCAGTGTTGTCAGAACAACAAGGGTGGAGCCCAGTTGGTCAAAGGGGGCTGGGATACTGAAGGTGGCCAGGGCAGTCACCACAGCAATGTGTGTGTACAGAAGAGAGGCAGGTCGTTCCAGTGACACCGAACAAGCCCATCACACACTGAAAAGCCAGTTTGCAAAACCAGTTTTTATTTGAACCACGAGATGGGAGGGAACTGCCTTCCGGATAGAGTCACAGTCGGGCCTGAAGGGAGCACCACATCATCTACTCTGACCTCCTGTATGTCACAGCGACCACCAGGAGGACAAGGCCCATCACTGGCTATTAGCCAAGATGGTCAGGGATGTACCCCATGCTCTAGGTGTCACTAGCTTCTGTTTGCCAGAAGCTGGGGCTGGATGACAGGGGATGGATCACTTGATACTTGCCCTGTTCTGTTCATTCCCTCTGGGGCACCTGGCATTGGCCACTGTCGGAAGACAGGACACTGGGCTAGATGGACCATTGGCCGTTATTATGTTCTTACCACCACCCAGCACCCACACACTAACCCAACAACCCAAGTATCACAACCCACAGCCGACATGACTGTGATGTGCCGCAAGCAGAGATTGAGGAAGGACCGAGGGGCAGGGAAAGGAGCCAGTGAGATACACCCAGACAATGCTGGGAAGTGACCTGTTCCCACACGCTGCAGAGGAAGGCAAAAATCTCCAAGGTCTGGAGGGAAAATTCCTTCCTGACCTCACGTATGGTCTCAGTTAGATCCTGAGCATGGAAGCAAAAATCAGCCAGCCACGCACCTGAGAGAGAGTGCTCGGAGAAACCAGCCAGCCACGCACCTGAGAGAGAGTGCTCGGAGAAACCAGCCACGCATGCTGCAGGAGCTTTTCGAATGGCTTGAATTTTCTCTTACAGCCATAACTAATTATTTCAGATTTATTTGCTGCTGGATTCTCCCTTGAAATCAGGGCTGTGCACGCAGGGAAATGCCACTTTCGAGTGCCCGTTGCTGGCAGTAGCTCACGAAGAGCCCAGTGGCTGCCCACACACAGGAGCTGGGGCGTCCTGTCATTGGGGAAGGTTTTTCTGTGGCAGGAGGAAGGTTCTCTGGTGATCTGTGGGCCAGCAGGGTGCACAAGCGGTGCCCTGCACCAGCGCTGCTCCTCCCCGTCCCAATCCAGTGACTTGATGATTAATGGCCCCTTTCCAGTTCCAGGCCCCTGCCGGATGGGCGGTTATCTGTATGTAGGAGTCAGCCATGTGCGAACCCCACAGCCTGCCACCCCCAGCTACCCCAGGAGGTTCCGGCAAGTGAAGGACCAAAGCTGGTGCCTGCCACCCACACGCCACTAATGAAAGGGGCCTGTGTGTTAGGCGTGACGCGGCATCGCATGGCTGGGATTTGGCTGGAGATCTAAACCCTCCTTTGGCTGATGGTGCAACACATTAGTGTCACTGGTGATGATGATGGGACTTACAGAGGTTAATATCCAGGGGAAGGTTCTGCCAGGGGAGCCCCTGGACCTGTGAGGACAGGGGTGTGATCTCCCAGGTTGATAGCTCTGTTCTCTCCACCCGCTCCAGGCACGGGGGAGGGGGTTCTAGTCGGGAGCAGGGGTTACGCTCCCCAGTGAGATTCTGGCCAGCCCAATGCGGGAGCAACAGGGGAAGGGGAGCTGCTTATGCCCAACCCCTGGTGCGTTGGCCGGAGGACTAGCTCGGTGATGCTGTTGATTCTGGAGCACTGATCAGTGTATCCTGCTAACCGGTCAAGGGGACGGATCACTGGATGCAGCAGTGACGGATAGAAACGCAGGCAATGCGCTAATGGATTTGGATGGAAGAGTCTCTGAGTTTGAGGCCTAGGCAGGGCTTGTTTCCTCTTTAAATCCCAAATTGTAGCAATTCTTAGGCAAATACACGGAGCACTTTGCAAACTGGTGTGTGATACAAAGTGGGGGCGGAAAGGGCGCTGCTGAGCTGTCATTTGCTGGCTCTTCTGTTGGTTTGGGCAGCAGATATGGAAAGCAAAGCGGGGAAAAGCAGCCGTTCAGGGCCCCCCCTAGGATCTGCTGTTGTCACTCGGTGCAACCGAGCATCCCGTTAGCACGTCTCCAGTGGCTAAACTCTGCAGGTCTCAGCCGGGAGCCACACAGAGCACACAGGTTAGACAGCAGAGTTGGATCTGGCTGGCAAAGACCGAGGACAGATCCAGCTCTGGTTAGGGCAGCTTCATGCATACCCCACAAAGCTGGCAGATCACGCTGGTGGAGAATTTCCTTGTCTAAGTGAATCCCCAGTTGGCACAGACCTGTGGCATCTATTCCATATCCCCTAACCCATCCCCCTGGCAGAGTGGGCGTGGCTGGGGAGAGAAGGGTGTGGCCAGGGCATCCCTTTCTCTGGCATGGGTGGATGGTACAATTTAGAGCAGCCGTCATACTGCTCTGAGTTGCACATCAGGACATGACCAGCTTAAAGCAACCTCCTTGTCACCCACTTCTGCTGCCACCACCCCCCACACTGCACCGGTGCACAAAGCATGGTCCCCAAACCCTGGCCCACTGTTACCCCCTGGGTTGTATTCAGACTCACCCTGAATGGTTTCTTCAGTAAAGAAAGCCCCGGGATGGATTCAATAGGCATCTAATAGACTTTCAGTTGTACATGGCATGCAAACAATTGCTTAGCTAGTGCTAAGGCTTGGCTCGATTGTTCTCCTGTCCAAACGTTTGTTAACACGCAGTGAACAGAGATTGTGCTAAGGGCCATTTACACGCACTGAGCAAACATTGCATGGAAATGCTTCTAAACCAAAACACTCAGTCCCTGTGTCTGCACATGTATAAACAACAGGTTATTCCTGACTGGAGCCCCGTTCTAGGCACTTAAAACTCCACATCTCTTCAGGGATGTTTTCATTTTTGCACAACAGCGTGTGACATCTTGCCAAGGGGCGGGGAGTATTTTGTAACCCTCTCTGGTTTGTAGCAGCATCTCTAGTCCATAGTGGCTGTTTTCTCATTTCATTGACCGCGGATAAATCACAGCACAGCTAGGGAATTAAAATCTGGTAGAACTTTCCTGGGGGTGTTAGGCAAAGTGCTGTAAGAACATAAGAACGGCCATACTGGGTCAGACCAATGGTCCATATAACCCAGTATTCTGTCTACTGACAGTGGCCAATGCCAGGTGCTTCAGAGAGAATGAACAAAACAGGGCAATTATAGAATCATAGAACTGGAAGGGACCTTGAGAAGTCATCTAGCCCAGTCCCCTCCACTCATGGCAGGACTAAGTATTATCTAGACCATCCCTGACCGATGTTTGTCTATCCTGCTCTAAAAAATCCCCAATGATGGAGATTCCACAACTTCCCAAGGCAATTTATTCCAGTGCTTAACCACCCTGACAGTTAGGAAGTTCTTCCTAATGTCCAACCTAAACCTCCCTTGCTGCAATTTAAGCCCATTGCTTCTTGTCCTATCCTCAGAGGTTAAGGAGAACAATTTTTCTTCCTCCTCCTTGTAACAACCTTTTACATACTTGAAAACTGTTACCATGTCCCCTCTCAGTCTTCTCTTCTCCAGACTAAACAAACCCAATTTTTTCAATCTTCCCTCATAGGTCATGTTTTCTAGACCTTTAATCATTTTTGTCGCTCTTCTCTGGACTCTCTCCAACTTGTCCGTATCTTTCCTGAAATGTGGCACCCAGAACTGGACACAATACTCCAGTTGAGGCCTAATCAGCATGGAGTAGAGCAGAAGAATTACTTCTTGTGTCTAGCTTACAACACTCCTGCTAATACATCCCAGAATGATGTTCGCTTTTTTTGCAACAGTATTACACTGTTGACTCATATTTAGCTTATGGTCCACTATGAATCCCCCCCCACCCCACCCCGCGCCCCTCCGATCCCTTTCTGCAGTACTCCTTCCTAGGCAGTCATTTCCCATTTTGTATGTGTGCAACTGATTGTTCCTTACTAAGTGGAGTACTTTGCATTTATTCTTATTGAATTTCATCCTATTTACTTCAGACCTTTTCTCCAGTTTGTCCAGATCATTTTGAATTGTAACCCTATCCTCCAAAGCACTTGCAACCCCTCCCAGCTTGGTATTGTTCGCAAACTTTATAAGTGCACTCTCTATGCCATTATCTAAATCATTGATGAAGGTATTGAACAGAACGGGTCCCAGAATCGATCCTCGCGGGACCCCACTTGTTATATCCTTCCAGCATGACTGCGAACAACTGTTAACTACTCTCTGGAAATGATTTTCCAACCACTTTTGCATCCACCTTATAGTAGCTCCATCTAGGTTGCATTTCCCTAGTTTGTTTATGAGAAGGTCATGCGAGACAGTATCAGAAGGCTTACTAAAGTCAAGATATACCACATGTACCGCTTCCCCCAATCCACAAGGCTTGTTACCCTGTCAAAGGAAGCTATCAGGTTGGTTTGACACGATTTGTTTTTGACAAATCCGTGCTGACTGTTACTTATCACCTTATTAAGCAACAGAGGGTCCTGTGGCACCTTTGAGACTAACAGAAGTACTGGGAGCATAAGCTTTCGTGGGTAAGAACCTCACTTCTTCAGATGCAAGAAGTGAGGTTCTTACCCACGAAAGCTT
>NC_048307.1:84395634-84430377 GCF_013100865.1 Trachemys scripta elegans | reverse complement strand
GTTTTGTGCCTTGGCCTTTCTAATTTTGTCCCTATATACTTGTGTTATTTGTTTATATTCATCCTTTGTAATTTGACCTAGTTTCCACTTTTTGTACGACTCTTTTTTTTTTTGAGGTTTAGATCATTGAAGATCTCCTGGTTAAACCAGGGTGGTCTCTGCCATACTTCCTGTCTTTCCTACTCAGTGGTATAGTTTGCTCTTGTGCCCTTAATAATGTCTCTGAAAAACTGCCAACTGTCTTCTATTGTTTTTCTCCTTAGACTTGCTTCCCATGGGATCTTACCTATCAACTCCCTGAGTTTGCTAAGTCGCCTTCTTGAAATCCATTGTCTTTATTTTGCTGTTCTCCCTCCTACCATTCCTTAGAATCATGAACTCTACCATTTCATGATCACTTTCTCCCAAGCTGCCTTCCACCTTCAAATTCTCAACCAGTTCCTCCCTATTTGTCAAACTCAAATCTAGAACAGCCTCCCCGCAGTAGCTTTCTCCCCCTTCTGAAATAAAAAATTGTCTCCAATACATTCCAAGAACTTATAGGATAATCTGTGCCCTGCTGTGTTATTTTCCCAACCAATGCCTGAGTAGTTGAAGTCCCCCATCACCACCAAGCCCTGTGCTTTGGATGATTTTGTTAGTTATTTAAAAAAAGCCTCATCCTCGTCGTCTTCCTTGTTAGGTGGTCTGTAGTAGACCCCTACCATGACATCACCCTTGTTTTTTACCCCTTTTATCCTTACCCAGAAACTTTCAACAAGTCTGTCTCCTATTTCCATCTCTACCTCAGTCCAAGTGTACACATTTTTAATATATAAGGCAACACCCTCTCCCTTTTTCCCCTGCCTGTCCTTCCTGAGCAAGTTGTACCCTTCTACCTGCCCCCTTTGAACCTAGTTTAAAGCCCTCCTCACTAGGTTAGCCAGTCTGTATCCAGATAGTGGACCCCATCTTAGCTCAGCAGTCCTTCCTCGGGAACAGCAGCCCATAGTCAAGGAAGCTGAAACCCTCCTGGCCACACCAGCCTCGCATCCAGGCATTCACCTCCAGGATGCATCTGTCTCTGCCTGGGCCCATACCCTTGACCAAAGGATCGACGAGAACACCACCTGTGCTCTGAACTCCTTCACCAGTACTCCCAGAGCCCTGTAGTCACTTCTGATCTGCTGAGGGTCATACCTTGCAGTATCATTAGTGCCCACATGGATGAGTAGCATGGGGTAGTAGTCAGAGGGCCGGATGATGCTCAACAATCCCTCCATTACGTCTTAGATACAGGCCCCTGGCAGGCAGGGGATGCCATGTCAGGGTGATAGATGGGTGCCTCTGTCCCCCTCAGAAGAGAGTCACCAACCACCACTACCCTACGTTTCCTCCTGGGAGTGGTGGCTGCGATCCTCCCAGCCTTGGGAGTACTTGGCTTCTCCTCCTCCATCTTTGGGGGGTGATTCCTCATCGCTCGTTGCCAGGGCAGCATATCGGTTTTCCATTACCGTGGCGGGTGGGTTGGGAGTAGGGGTGGAGCTCGGCCTGCTGCCAGAAGTAACCAGCAGCCAGTGTTCTCCCTGTGACAGAGCCATGTCCTCCTCCCCCGGGGGCATGACAGCAGTCCTCTGTAGCTGGATAGTGTCTTCAGACTTGGATGTCTCCATGTGAATCCTCTCGAGGAATTCCTCAGCCTAGCCACCTCCTCTTGTAGCTCTGCCACCTGCTTCCTGAGAGATTCCACCAGCAGGCACCTCTCACACTGGAGGGTCCGCCCCAGCCTGGCTTTCTGTGAGTGGGAAATGCAGGCCACAGTCTCTGCAAATCCACACCAGGATCTGGGTAGAGGCATCCATGGTTAGGTTCTCTGTCTGGATACAGGCGCAGGTGGAGGAGACGGGAGCAGCGTTGGCACTGGTGATGCGGTCCCTCCTAACCAGAGCGATTATATTACATCTCCCTCCCACAAACTCCCGTTTCCAGTCCCCTGTTCGCTAGCTCCCCTTGGTCGCTTAGCCTCTGGCTTTTAAGGCCTTCTCTCCTAGGTCAGCCCTGCCTCCTCCTTAATCACACAGGGGTAGAGTGATCACAAGACACTTCTTGTTGGGTCCGGTCTGCAGATAACTTGTACACTTCTTATGGCAGGGCTCATGTCATCTGTCTGCCCTGAGACGCACCTAGCACGTCCTAGTAACTGTAAAATAATAAGCAATAGTAATAACGGAATGCCTACAATGTTCATTGTTTGTCAATGGACTGGGGTACAAAGCAGATAAAGTGCCCCAGTCTCTTACCAAAGTCATTTGCTTTTGCCACTAACGAGCCTGAATGTTTCTGAATGTGTCCGTCAGGGTCAGTGTTCGTTGCACTGTTGATTTTCAGGCGCTGTGTGCGTTACACATGTAGTAATCAATACGTACGCTTCCCTCCCAGCTATTAAAAGGAACCTGTGTTACGTGCACACATCAGCAATAGATAACCGCCGCCTGTGGAAATGAAATCAATTACACACAAATCACAGCTCCCCGGGGAGAGGATCTGACAGTGTCTGGTGGCGCCGCTGCAGGGGGGAGCGTTGCTGAAGCAGTGCATAGGAGACACTGCCTCTGTCTGTTACACAAAACTGCAGGGCTCGTGGAATTGGGGCACTTTTACAACCTTTCCTTACTGGTTTCTTTCGTTTATAATGAGCCTGCTGGGCTGCACAGAGTCATCTCCCCAAGCCAGTTCTGTCTCCAGTAGGGCCAAACTGCAGCCCCTTTGGTTTAACCAGCAGCTTATCCCACTGCAAATGGTCCTCGCTGCAGACGGGGTTACACAGACCTGCTCAGGACAGGCCGGCACTGGGGTTTGCTACCCTGGCCGGTAGGTAATGAACCAAGGCCCCACTGACCAGTTACAGACACATGATGGAGTGTGATGGCTAAAGGGGAAGGTCAGATTCCATCGTGTGACCAGGCGATAGAACATCCCCTCCCATCCAGGAGGACTGTAGCGCTGGGCACACCCGAATGGGCAGCCTCTGTATCTTCCTGTGGTGAAGTGTGAGACACACCGATGCACACTGGGGGGCAGCAACGAGGCCAGAGACTTGTGACCTCACCAGCGATTTTTTACCTGCTGAATGCACAACAGTCGTATGTGATGGATACAAGAGATCAGGTGGGTGAGGTAATATCTGCGATTGCACTGGGTCTCAACCAGGGGTACACGTATCCTGGGGGTACGCAGAGCTCTTCCATGGGTACCTCAACTCATCTAGATATTAGCCTAGTTTTACAACAGGCTCCATAAAAAGCACTAGCCAAGTCAGTACAAACGAAAATTTCATACAGACAATTGGCTTGGTTATACTGCTGTATAAACTGAAATGTAAATACAGTATTTATATTCCAATTGATTTATGTTCTAATTCTATGGTATAAATGAGAAAGTCAGCACGTTTTCAGTAACAGTGTGCTGTGACACTTCTGTATTTTCATGTCTGATTTTGTAAGCAAGTAGTTTTTAAGTGAGGTGAAAGTTGGGGTACGTGAGATAAATCAGATTCCTGAAAGGGGTGCAGTGGTCTGGGAAGGTTGAGAGCCATTGTTCTACTGGACCCACTCCTGTTGGCAGAAGGGACACACTTTTGAGCTACATGGAGCTCTTCTCCGCATCGCAACAGACTCGCAGGCAATGCTTAATTTGTGCTAGAGCCTGGCAGTTCAAGCCCTGGCCCCTCTGTGCCGGGCAGTTCAGAGCCCCGGCCCCTCTGGGCCTGGCGGTTCAGAGCCCCGACCCCTCTGTGCCGGGCAGTTCAGAGCCCCGGCACCTCTGGGCCTGGCAGTTCAGAGCCCCGACCCCCCTGTGCCGGGCAGTTCAGAGCCCCGACCCCCCTGTGCTGGGCAGTTCAGAGTCCCAGCCCCTCTGGGCCTGGCAGTTCAGAGCCCCAGCCCCTCTGTGCCGGGCAGTTCAGAGCCCCAGCCCCTCTGGGCCTGGCAGGGTAAGATGCGGCACTTCTGGGCTTGCTGCATCAGTTATGAATGTAAAAAAATTGCTTGAGCCCGGCCCCTCTTTCGTTCCTAGCTCAGCACTGCTCACAGGGTACAGCACAGAGCACAGAGTACACTCACTGCCTAGGGGCCATGTTGGTCAGTAGTTTGGCTGGGTTTCTTTGCATGTGTCTGAACGGCTGCCCAGAGCTGGTGGCAGAGGATTCGATGAGTAGCACTCAGACCCGGTCGTCAGGCTCTCAGGCAGCGCCTGCTCTGTGGCTGGAGCAGCAGTAGCGAGAAGTCTGCGTAAAAGAGGGCCTGGAAGCAGAGACTTCAGGGGAGCAAGGTCAGTTCATGGCCGCGGAGGATCAACCCAGAAAGGAGCCTAGTAGTAGTGCTGTGTTCAGAAGGCAAAGGCTAGACTGAGGGCGGGGACCAGGACGGAGGGAAGAACAGACCGGGGCTGCTGCCAAGGTCAAAGAGCAGTGGGGAGCAACCTTTCCTGGGTGAGCTGTGCCCCGGGGGGCTGCCAGCCTCAGCTGTGCTCTAGCTCTAGGCTAGTTCTTCACTGAAATCTCAGCGGGGTGGAAGGTTGGTCTTTAGACAGCGACAATGGTTCACAAAGCTCTGGCAGGTTTTCTGCCTGCCCTCGAGTCAGTTCGTGATGGGAAATGTTTCACGGCTCCCTCGAGGGCAGGGGGACAGAGGGCAGCCCCCACACCTGGGAGTCTTCCATCAGCACATCCATGCTACATCTGGCTTTGGTCTCCAAATTCACACTGCTAGCGGCTGTGTATTCATTGAAAAGACCTGGTAGCTCTTGGCCACCCGCTAGTGGCTGCTGCATAAGTCCCCACCACCGCTGCCTGGAGGGCCGGTCTCTGTAGAGGAGACCAGAGAAAGAGGAGCAGCATGAGTTGAGGGGCCTCTCTCCACAATCCGCCAGCGCGTCTCGTGGGCTGAGAGCTGGCTTCAGTTCCTAAGTGGTTGACTAGCAGGCACCAGAGAGATGCCGTGAGGATGCTAAACTCTAACTGCCCTCTGCTTTCCAATGACTTATTTTGCAACCGTTAAATAACCAGGACTTCTAAGTCCGTGCTGCCGTTTCATTTGAAGTCATGTCCACGATGACTCAGAAAATAGCGCAGACACACTGTGGCGCCTACCCCGGCTCCTGCACGAACAGCAAACCGTAAACTGCTGTTGCTCTGCAGAGCGCTGAAGGAAGAGATGATACCGAGCGATGCTGTCTCAGGTGTGTCCCATTAGCAGCCCCACGAGGCGCGGTGCCGGGGCAGGACTTCACTTCCAGCCATCTGCCTGCTGTCAGCGCACACGCATTCAGTCCTGGCAGTAGGATGCAAGTGGAAAAGGAAACCGCTCTAGTGAGAAAGCAATGTCCCACCTCCACCTGTCTTCAGGGGTTGTATTCAAAGCAAGGGAAGCGAGCTAAACAAACCGGGTAGGTGAGAGCCCAGAGCCAGCGGATCACGGGCAGCCTCGAGCACACGTGGCCCTGGGTTTGCAGGGCTTGCTGATGGAAGCAGAGCTGAGCCTGGCCATAGCCTTCGAGTGTGAAGTGGGTACGGACAGCAAGGGCCTCTCTGTGTTCCTGCCTCTCATAGCTTCCAGCCACTCCCCGGGGCTTGTCCCGTCCTTCTCTGCTCCTGCTCGTGCACCTGCCCAAGAGCACAGGCCCTCACCTGCACCCACTGCGCTCGTGGTAACAGTGCCCTGGACGTCGATGGATGCAGGATTGAGCCCTAAGGCCTGATCCAATGCTCACTGGCTGCAGTGGGTGTCTTTCCACTGAGGTGGAGCAGGCCCTGATGCACAGGGATGTGTTGAGTCCCTGCCCGTCACCGTAAATGCTGTTCCTGCACGTTCAGTTACTGGGCCACGAGGAGAGTGAAAGGAAGGTATTGTCTGAACCCTTCTTTAAAAGTGCTGCCCAGCCGCTCAGCACATAGCTGGGTAAAGCAGGGCCGGGCTCATTCTAACGCAGCGGCAGAAACTGGGGGAGAGAGGAAAGAACTTGGGAAGCTTCAAACACAGGGATGTCACAAGGAGCGGCGCTTCCAGGAGTGTTCTGCAGCCCCCGCTGGTGCTCTGAAACTCTAGCTGCAAGGCCCCACCTCTGGTGAAAGCACCTGCTGGGAAGAACTCCCGTGATAGCTAGGGGAAGGAGGGATTCTGCTGCAAGTTTCATGTGGTTTATTTTGGCTCTTCTCCAGTTTTTTCACCCCCAGAGCCTCTACAAACTGGAATCTGATTCAGGAAATCGTGTCGGTTATTGTACAGTGTAAATCCCTGTAGTTTGGTGCAGAACCGGCATGCCTTCCTTTGTATTTGGTGTTTTGTGCCCTTTGGGAGAAGGAATATTCAGACAGGCGTCTGGGTCATGATCATTCTGTGGGGAATTCTGAAATTCTGCAGTCCTGCTGTGGATTCTGCATTTCATTATTCAGGACACACCTCTGAGAGTTATGGGCAGGTACAGTGAAAGCATGCTAGCTCTGAATAGTGAATGTCTGGGCAAAATTCTGTGTGTGTGTGTGTGCGTGCACATGCATATTATCTCTCTCTATTTATATGTTAACAATATTTATAACAATCTATAATTAATACAGCCCTAATAGTTTCCTCACTTCTAGTCATGGAATCGTTCCCTTGCACTGGTGCAGCTAAAATAGTTTCCTCTGATCATCCAGAATAAGCCGATGAAACAAGGTGATGCAAATCTAGTCCGCAATCCTGCAAACTCTTATGCACCCAAATAGGCCGTATCCATGAGTCACCCAACTGAAGCTTTTCTAGGAACCTCTGACCTTGCAGCAGACCTGCGCATGGCTCATTTAAAACCCTGATCGCTCTTTGCTAGCACAAGGCTTTCGGTTAGTTTGCAGTATCTACGCTCCCCCCCACGTGTCTCTCTCTGTCCCCCGCAGCTTGGACCATCGTCTGCATTCACGCTGACTGTCTGTTTCCCCACACAGCGGGCAGGTGAAATGCCTGAGCCCAGTTCTCTGAACATCACTTGCTCTCAAGCTTCATTTAACGGGAAAGCAGCATGATCGTTAACGTGAGCAGAGAATTGCTCGGCCAATACCGAGCAGCGTTACATCTGCCGATTGTAGTCAAATCTCATCATTTGAGCAAGTCTACAAACCTTTCGAGTTCTCGTAATCAGTAAGCATGCTTCAGCGTCGCATTCTCTGAGCACCATGGTGCCTTGCACGTGCTCTGCAGCCTGCCTCGTTATCACGGTGCACTTTCTGTGCACTCAGAGTCACGGTTGTTCGCTGATGGTGCTTCAGAAGCCTACAGCGTAGAACACAATCACAAGGAGGGGATCCTGCTAGCCATGGCTGGTGATGTCAAGAGTCCCAGTGCACGTTCTGGTAAACGTACACCTCAGGAAAGCACCTGGACTTGACAAGCATGTTGTGTCTGAATGCTGAAATTCACATATCAAGCAACTGCACAGAAAGAAACCTCTGTGCTTCCAAGAATGAGGAATCTGCTTTACAAGTAGGAGCACACTTGCCAATAGCGTCGGATCAGTAAGAAGTAACGTGTGTAGAATTGCCAAAATGCTCTTTGGAGTGGGAAGGACACATTCCATGCAGGTACCTATCAAATGGGCGTTCTTCTGCCAATCAACAGGCAGCAGAGGTTGATTCTAGCCAGACATGTGTCAGGTGACACAAAAGTAATTTGAATATGGATGTACGTCAGTGTGCTACCAGCTGGGATCCCAGGATTTAGGATCTATCCTATTCCTATCTGCCTATGGAGCCAAGTAGAAGAGTCATTGCCTGGACTGATGATGGAAAATGGCAGATTGTGGCCTGGGGTGTGTATGTAACTTTATCTGTAGGGGAAATTATCTACAAGCACTGAAAGTGTAATATGTGCCTCCTTCTTTTCTATGATCTTACGTTGCTTTCTCTCTCTGTTAATTCCATCCTCTTGCTCCATATCCATTAGGAATTATTGAAATTATGCACAAATATCTCAATAACCTCCATGTTCTTAGGCAGGTACCCACACACATGCGGATTCCCAGTATTTTGCAAACATATGGTCTAGATAATACTTAGTCCTGCCATGAGTGCAGGGGACTGGGCTAGAAGACCTCTTGAGGTCCCTTCCAGTCCTATGATTCTATCCTACAGCTGTGCAAAATTAACAGTTGATGTTTGATGGAATGTGGCACTAACTTCTTGTGCTGCTTTGTGGAGAGTTCATCCTTCTTTTGACAAAGTGGCTATTTTTGCATACAAATATGAGTTTTCTGTGAAAGCCACCTTTGCTCCCCAGACAAGTCTGCTTTTGCTCAGGAACAGGCCTGGTGAAGGGGCCTACGGTGGGGCAGTGCCCCACCCCCTGAGAAAAAGGCTGGAACAGGCCTTTGAGGCTGCGCAGGCTGGCGGCCAATCAACAGAGGCCTGTTAGGAGCCAATCAGGGCAGGGCAGGGGCAGCCAATCAGGGCCAGATTAGGCCCTATATAAAGGCTGCCTAGGAAGACAAGAAGTAGTTTCTCCCTGACTGCTAAAGAAGGAGGACTGGCTCCTGGGCTGAAAGGTAGCACCTTGGACAGAGCAGTGCTGGAGATGGAGCTGGGGAGCTCCAGACGAGGAAAACCCCAGGCTGCAGGCCTTGCTACAAAGGGCCGAGCAGGTGCACCGGGCTGAAGGGGAAGCGGCCCAGGGACAAAGTCTGACAAGGGGAGAGAAGGAGGGCAGGGAGGCTGCTGCTAGAGGGTCCCTGGGTTGGGACCCAGAGTAGTGGGTGGTCCTGGGTCCTCCCCTTGTACTACACCTGGCTGAGGAGGAGTGTGTGTGATTTACATTAGAAATGCAGGAAAAGCTTGCAAAGAGATTGGTCGTAATCTATCCGACTTCACACTGACAGCGGTGGGACATGCCCCCATCCCATGGGTGGAAAGGCTAATGAGCATTCCTGCCCCCAGGCAGTGCCAGCTGTTGCCCCGGCCCAGCGTGCTCCACCTGGGAAGTGGTGTGTAAAGGGGTGAGACGGGCCCCGGAAGAGGGGAGGTGTTTTCCCAGGGGCAGGAGGCTGGCTGGGACTGCTAGGAAGATGCAGGAATAAGGGACGCTCAGCCTGAGGCAGTCGTTAGCCTTCCCCCACCTTGTGTGGGGGCCGCTTGATACTATGAGCGTGGTACAGACGAGGGGCCCGGGAGGCTGCTCCCAGCTGGTGACCTGTGGTGGGACTAGAGGTAAGTGGACTATAACTGGGCTCAGAAAGGATCCCAGGAGTGAGCCGAACTCCCGCTGGGAACAGTGAGTTTGCCCAGGAGTGTGGGCTCCAGTAGGACACAGGGGGCAAGAGACTTGGCCTGTGGCTGAGCCCGGGCTGGGGGCCCGCTGCCTACCCACAGCTACCAGTGCTACAGGAAAGCTCTTTCATTAAGTGGCTGAGGTAACCCAGAACGCCGAGGGACCCGCCGGGAATCCTCTGGTTTGTGTTCATAATCCGATACCCTGGTCCCAGTCGCAGTGAATGGCCATCCAGACTGTGGATTTTGAGCCATGGCTGCCAGGCGGTGGGGAGCAGGTCACCTCGCAGAGTGCCTCAGCAGGGTATGGCTGACCCAGACACGGTGCCCCCAGGAGCCAGGAAAGGTGCCGGGGTCATAAGCGCTGCCCCTTTTCTTGCCATGGCTCAGATCTGCTGGCCGGAGCATGGGGCTGGGGGGGCAGGGGTCCTGTTCTGTCTCCACTCTCTTGGCCTCCTTTGGGGAGTCTAGTGCCAGCCGTGAACGCCAGGCCTGGGTTGCCTTTGCACTCCCCACTGGTCCCGTGGGTGGCCCTGGCACAGGGCACAACGTGGGACGGGGCAGGATATTTGTGCCCTGATACCGTGCAGGGCCAGCCCCGAAAGCTCCGAGTGGGATCTTCGAAAGCAGCCAGCGATGCCCTAGCACTGCTCTGGTTGGGACCAGCGGGCGATTTGCCACTGACTACATTGGGAGCAGGGTTAGGCCAATGTTTAGAGCTGTTGAAAATGCTGCCCGTAGGCCACATCATGGGGTTCTGCAACCCAGGGGTCACCAGAATGTGCCAGAAGGTCACAGGGGAGGGAGGGGAAAGGAGGCGAGATTGGGTCCTGCCTCCGGGAGTGGGGGGGAAGCCCTGGAGGGGTGGTTTGCAGAACCTGCCCCATGCTCACCCTGCAACAACAGCTCCTCTCCTGCAGCACCACTCAGGTTGGCCCAGCCTCCCCTCTGGCGTGATGACAGGGGGCTGGCCTGGGCAGATCTCAGTGACTGGCACTGTGCCCCATGTGCCAGTCATAACCCCAGAGCAGGGAGCTGAACCCAGCCAGCCTTGCAGAACAGGAGTTGCCCTTGCAGGCGAGTGTGGGGCCGGCTCTGCAAACATCCCCGCAAGGCAGGACCCAGCCCCCTCCCAGAACCTCCCACCCCCAAAAGGGCAGGACCGAACCCCCAGGCCTCCCACACAAAGCTTGAAGACCTTGTGACAGGATGCAATGCCCAGAGTGGGGAGCCGAACCGAGCCAGCCCCCCAGGACAAGAACCATTGTGGACTGTCAACAATGTAGGTACGTACGGGGTCATGCCAGGCCGTTGAGGTTTACAAATGCGATGCAGCCCCAGAAAGGGTAAGAACTGCTGCTCTACAAGGGAGTTCCCTGGAACATTTGCTGGCTGGGTGAAAGAGAAGCTGGATTAGGAAGGGGTAAGGACTAGAGATGAAAAGAATGAGACTAGATTTGGCCTATTAGGAGATAATTATTTGTGCAATAAAATGCTGAATCTGTCTATCTGGCTTGGTTAATGTGAAAGAATGACGTCTGATGAAAGGGGGATAATTATCTGACCCTTGTAGCATTGAAAATTTGTGGGAGCCACTAAGTAGAGGGTGGAACCATCTCTAGTACATATGGGCCAGATCCTCACCTGTGTAAACTGGCATAGCCCCCTGTCTACACCTGGTTGGTTTCCTCCTCACTGTTACTTGATGATTGCAGTTAAAAAATACTGCTGGTCTCCAAACCTACGCTAGAGTATCTTCTTCTGTAGAGTTGATTGAGACAGTTTCTACTTTGGCTTCTCATTGTGAGATCTCTATTCTATATTCAGGTACCAGTCCCAGTGTGCAGTCAGTGAAATCTGTCTTTAGTAGACATCCAGGGGACTAGCAAACTAAAGGTTAAATATAACTGCACTGGAAACTTTAAGGCAGTGGTCAGCAACCTTTCAGCTGTGATGTGCCGAGTCTTCATTTATTCACTCGGATTTAAGGTTTCGCGTGCCAGTCATACATTTGAACGTTTTTAGAAGGTCTCTTTCTATAAGTCTATAATATAGAACTAAACTATTGGTGTATGTAAAGTAAATAAGGTTTTTGGAAATGTTTAAGAAGTTTCATTAAAAATTAAAATGCAGAGCCCCCTGGACTAGTGGCCAGGACCCGGGCAGCGGGAGTGCCCCTGAAAATCGGCTTGCGTGCCATAGATTGCCTACCCCTGCTCTTCAGTGATCCCCAAAGACAAGGGGTTTCTGTTTGGGGTTCTCCCTAATGTAGGTCTCACCATAAGCAGGCTGTGCGTGAATTTCATGTGCACCCAGTGGGCTGGGTGCTGCTGGAAAAGGGAGGTGCAATGGAGACGTGTGCCCCACCCCAGTCCTAGGGCTGGTTCTGCACCAGCCCAGACTCTGGCATACGTAGAGCAGCCTTGGGGCTGCTGTAAAGTATGCTGGCTCCCAAGGACCATTCCAGCCGTCAGATCGCTGGAGCGCGCTCTCTTCTCCAGGAACATCCCCCTGCCATGACCAACAGTCAGAGGGTTCCCCTCTCCAGGGCCAGAACTACTAGGTTTAAGTCCAAGCACAAAGCCGAGCTAGTAGAGCCAAGGGTCTGACCCAACTACTTCCCACTTCTGGCCAAGTGTAATAAGCATATGGGGAAAAGCTTGTCAAAGGTGTAATGGGAAGTTAGGCAACCAACTCCCTCTGAAAGCCAGTGGGAGTTGGGCACCAAATTCCTATTTATGCCTTTGAAATTTTCTTCCATAGACTTATTTCCCAAAAGGTGAGTAAAGCGAGCTGGCTAAGGAGGGGGGGCAGACAGTGTTAACGGAGCACGTGATGAAAATCCGAAAGGTGGGGATGAGATGAGTGATAGTGAGCAGGCTTTCCCCGAATTCTCCGTTGTTCTAACAGCTCAGAGCCTCAGAAATAAATGTCTGGGGACTGACTCTGCTACCTCCACGTTCACTGGTGACTGGGGGGCTGGAACAATTTGGATAGTGGGGGGGGGGGGGCTGAGAGCCATTGAACCAAACTGTGACCCCTGGATATGATGGAATCCACTTCAAGCCAGGGGTGCAGCAGCTCCCCCAGCACCTATGCTGGTGATCTACGAATGAGAAGACCTGGCTTGGCTTTGCTCTATAAATGGCCTTTCCGATTCATCCTGTGATCAACCAACCTGCACTTCTCAATTACAGACTTGCCATGTAACTATCCTGCTCCTCTTTACCCGTCTCCTCCTGGCCTAAAGTACAGCCTCGGTCCACATGTTCATGTAAAAAGCAACAGAGGGTCCGTCCTGTGGCACCTTTAAGGCTAACAGAAGTATTGGGCCCAATACATCTGTTAGCCTTAAAGGTGCCACAGGACGGACCCTCTGTTGCTTTTTACAGATTCAGACTAACACGGCTACCCCTCTGATACATGTTCCTGTAGGAGTCAGGTGCATGTAGCTTGTTTCTGCTCTAACTGTACCTAACCCAGGGAACTCTGAGCATACAGACTGGAGCGTAGGTGTGGGCGTCTGAGGTGGGCAATGTCTGGACACCGTCAAGACCTTTTCTTTAAAGTAAAAAAAAAAAAAAAGTGACCCAATTTTCACAGCTCTGGAAGCTGCTGTCTTGGGAAAGACATTTAAGTGACCTCAAGTGTCAATGCCTGTCCTGCCCCTCTGCCGCTTCCCCTGGCCAGAACTGATGACCAGGCTGTGCGAGCAGCTCAAGGGGCTGTGGTGTTTTGAGCTCAATATCCAGGTTCTGACTCTCGTGCCGGCTTTCGGGGAGCTGATCCGCTCTCTAACCTGGCTGAGGGTTGTAGGCGTGTCGATCAAACCAGGGCTCGCAGTGCGTGGCTGAGTCTCAGGGGGGGTGTGCTGGGTAAGCATCAGCTCCCACGTTGTCCAGCAATAGGGGGCAGAGAAGGAAAGGGTTTTGCTTTGTGCACATGTTTAAGGTTAGTGAGCTCAACCTGTAGCTAAACCAGGTTGGCTGGTAAGCATGAGGACGTTGTCTGGAATCCATGAACAAACGAGAGATGCTAGCACTACACACAGGGCCTGATCAGTGCCGGGGCTGCAGTCCCACAGAGCACACCTTTGCTCCCTGTCCCTGCATACAACCTACACACTGCTGGTCACTGAATGCCCGCAGGGGGAGGAGGCCTGGGCGGGTGCAACACGGTGCTCTTTGACCTTAAGATGAATGTTTATTAAACTGCTGTTTGCCCATTGCTGGCTCATGTCAGCAACAGCTGCAGCAGATGAGGGGTGCCCTGGTAACCAGCCCCATGCTAGGTTCTTCTCAAGTGTATTTGACACACAAGCTGCCAGGCAGCACAAGTACTGAGAAGCCAGTCCTGGCGTGTGTTCGGTGGGGGAGGGGAAAAGGGAACGCTGTCAGGGCACAGGGAGCAAAACCAATTTTCGTTGTCTGTGGCTTTCCAGCAGGACTTAGAATAACACATTTTTTCTTCCATCCAAGCTTGAATGTTGGCAGAGACTCTGTAGAAATTGAATTGATTAGCAGGGTGCTGGCACATAACAGAGAGCTGTCTGCAAGTAACTGAGCTGACAGGGGGCAAACACAGACGACTAAAGCCCTGGACAATCCCAGCGCATGTCACCCCTCTATCCCCAGGATATTGGCACAGCAACGGTGCCAGGCTTGTGTTAGGAGGCAGCCGCTAGTTATTGTAACCACCACAACACTAGGTCTGAGAGCAACTGGAACTCAGCAAACCCACATCACCAGTCTTATATTATTGCCTAAATGACCAGCAACTCGACTGCGTGCCCTCTGCTGTGTGACAGTCGAGGGGCTGGGATCAGAGCTTTAGAACAGGACATTACAATTTCTGTAGCCGTTCATGAAAACGACACTAAGCCCTGGAACCGGTTATCCACACACGTGCTTACCGCAGCTGCCGGTGCACTCACAGCACCTGCAACTAACTTATCTAGTTGGTTGTTTGACATGCAGAATTGTTCACAGCATTTCTAAAAGTTGGGGCCTTGGTTTGCTGCCTTGGCCAATGATCCAAACACTACTTATTCACCACGCCGTAGTCGCATCCTTTAGCCCTGCCAACCATTCAAAACACATACTTCAGAGCTGCGTGAGGCGGCATTCCGTTTCTCTTTGCAGTACATTGAAACACGCATTGTATAGGAAATATACAGTGCGGGTCCCTTCCCTTTTCCACAGCTTCGTTATTACCTGCCCGTCTCTCCTGGGACTCTGTCCTGGAGCTTTGTGCAGCGCTGATGTTCTGCTTCCTGTCCTGTGCACTGGGACAGCAGCCCCGGGCCCACTCTTTATGGGTGTCGTACTTTTTTCATCTTTGCTGTTCCAGCTTGCACTTTCTCTCAGGTATAGGGGTGGGACTTCAGACTGGAGGCTTGGGAACATATTGTGGGTAAAAATACATGAATGAGCTTCTCACAGGGCGTGGTTTAGAGCTGGCCTGGGTGAATAATTCCTTACAAATAATATATTGGGAAAATGCATTACTGATCTAGGGTGGGCAGCAACCATCTTTGCTCTATTTTTATTCAGTGCCCAGCACCATGGGACCTTGGCCCCTAGGTGCATCTCCAATTAATAATGGAAAATAGCACAAGTATGAAATCCTAGGCATTGGCCTTAGACTGCGATCATGAGCAAGCAGCGCAACAGAGAGATTTAAAAGTTGATTAAGGACAGAGAGAGTGAGAAGAAAACATTGCAATTAAAATATTTGGAAACAGAGAAAGAAATTGACATTTGTTCTGGAAAAAAATCCTTTTTATTATTGGTTACACATTTGTAAGTTAGAGCTTTCAGTAAAATGCCCTGGCAACACACCCTGTCCCTTTGGGTGGAAAGAGAGATCAACTCAAACATGGTAGCTTGGGCCTGATTCTCCAGCTGTCAACTGGAGCAGATCCCCAGGAGGTCCTGGTGTTACAGCAGCATAAGACGCTCTTCCTTACTCCAGTCTTATGGAGGCAGGCCCATTTCCTCAGCAGCTGGGATTAATTCTGGCTAATTCACATAGAAGACGAGAGAGGATAGAAAATAAATCAAAGTTCCTTGGTGTGGTGAATTATTCTTTTACCGGCTGCTGCTGGTCACATGGGCTCATCTTTTGCTGGCATGTTTGACATTCAGCCACCAGTGCTTTCATCCCAGCAGAGTGACGTTCAGCCTGCCATGGTACAGAGGAGTTGAGTAAATTGTGACTGCCAGGACTGGAAACCGAGACACAGCGAAATGCTGGAGAGTGCAGAGGACAGGGTAAGCCCATATGTTAGGGAATATTCGACTGGGGCGGGGGGATAACACAAGGTATCGCAGGCACCTGAAGCCTGCATTGTCTTTGTGGTTAAGGTATGATGTCCTCTCAAGATGTGCTTGCCAAAGCCCCATCTCCACACCTCCAGATCCAAACACCCAAAGGTGCCCGTGGGGCACTAGACATGTCCACCAAGGGTGTGGTCACATGAAATGGCCAATCAAATTGGTTCCTTGGTGCCTGCAAATGTGAACAACCTTCCTATTGCCCAGACCATTCCTTGGTGTTACCATGGCAATTTGTGACCTCATTAAAGTCCTTGGAGGCCTTCCAACATTTTCAGTCAAATTAACATCGTTTTCCTGATTCCCTTCTTGTTTGCTTATGGGAGCTAGGTCACGCATTGGGCCGGGGGCCTAGGGTTCCCTGTCCACCTCTTCAGCTTAGCCATGTTTTCAAGCGGCAGGTGCCCACCTGGCGCAGTGCTGCAGGGGCCTCTCTTCCATCCCCCTTGCCCCCTGACCACGTGCCACTCCACTCATGGAACTGACATTTCTGCCTGGCTTGGGTTTTACAGTCGTGCCCGTTACCATGGTATCTAAGCAAGCGGGGCAGAGTTTGGTGCTATAGCTCCAGTGGAGTGGAGTAGCATGATGCCCACTGGCAGGGCCCTGTCCTTCCTGCTGGCCAGAGAGGGAAGGGATAACACCCCACCGCATCCCCTTTCCCCTCCCCTGCACCCAGCTCTTGCCTGGCTGCTCCTGCAGTTTTCTTCCACTCTGCAAATACCGAGGGGCCAAAATGAAGGAATTGCAGGAAATGAAATTAGCCCCATGGAAATAAGTAGAGGGGTCTCCCTTTGTCCCCCTCCCCCACCTGTTCCTGTGCTCAACTGGCAATAAACGAGTGGGTGGCTTGGAATCTCCCCTGGGGTTGGGGGGAAGCAAAGGCGCTAACGCACTAGGGAATGGTGAATGCTTTGGCATGCGAAGGGTGGGTCTCACATTACCCCAGCCTGGGAGGACCCCCGTGTACAACCGATGAGGAGATTCATATTCAAACCGAGAGCTCCGGAGGGGACACTGTTTACATTACTCCAGCCAGGCCACAACCCCCCTTACCATGTAAACACAGGCGGTATTTACAGGTTAACAGATTACTGGGCCATTAATCAGGGAGACTCCCGCTTCTGAGCCTGGGCATGTCCCTGCTCTCACGGGGAGGGTTACACTGAGGGGCGATGGACTCCTTCAAATCCAACTTCGCTGGCTAGCAAAGGACCGCTGGGGCTTTGCAACCCGGCTGCCCGTTCTCCTGGCCTCCACAGGAGACGCTGCGCCTGCCCGTTCCCGTGTCCGCTCCCCGGGCGGGGAGACGCAGCGCTCCCTGTACTTTCCATGCAAGTGTGTAGGCGAGGAGGAGAAGCTAAAAATACCGCGGGCTCTGCCATTTGGGTACCGCCGCCGCACGCCGCTGGTGCGGGCTGGCCGCGCACCTGCGCTTCTCCGGGTGGCCGGGATCGCCCGGCTGCAGCTCAGGCGGGGGCCGCGGGGGTCCGGCGAAGCCTGGCAGCGTGACCCGCCCCGCGCGTGGCCCGGCGCCAGGGGCGCTACTTGCGCCCCGTGTCCACGAGCCGGGGCTCTGCGCGCGGCGCTGAAATTCGCGGTGCGCGTGGGCCGCGCGGAGCCCGGGGCAGGGCGCAATGCAGCGGGGCCCGCCCCGCCGGGCTGCGGGCACCCGCCTGCCCTAATCTCCCTCCCCCCGGCACGGGCAGCGCCCGCCCTGCCATGGAGACGCGGCCGCCTGCGCGCCCGGCAGGTCCCCCCTGCCCGTAGCCGGCTGTGCGCGGCTCGGTCCATGGTGCCGCGCTTGGCTCGGCTCGGCTCGGCTCGCATCACATGACTCCCCCGCTGGCAGGATCCGGGGCTCCTGCATCCAGCCGCGCTGCCAGCCGAGCGGGTCCGTCCCCAGCGCGCCGGCCGGGGCTCTGCAGCAGGCGGCGCCGGGGCTGGGCGCGGGCATGAGCCGGCGGCCGGGGGCCGGGTGAGCACCGGCCGGCGGCGCCGGGCACCATGCAGAAGGGGATGCGGCTGAACGACGGGCACGTCGCCTACCTGGGGCTGCTGGCGAAGAAGGACGGCAGCCGCCGCGGCTACCTGAGCAAGCGCAGCGGGGACAACACGAAATGGCAGAGCAAGTGGTTCGCGCTGCTGCAGAACATGCTCTTCTGCTTCGAGAGCGACTCCAGCTCGCGGCCCTCCGGCCTCTACCTGCTGGAGGGCAGCGCCTGCGACCGCGCGCCCTCGCCCAAGCCCTCGCTCTCCGCCAAGGACTCGCTGGAGAAGCAGGTCGGTGCCGCGCGGGGAGCGGGGCGGCCAGTGCGGGGCTGCGCCGCTCGGGGCCCCGGAGCCCGGCTCCTGGCGGGGCGCCACCCCGGGCACGGGTCAGCGGGGGCTGCGGCAGGGCAGGGCCGGGCACGGACCGCTTCTGGGCAGTGGGCATCCCGGCAGCGCGCCAGGGACCGCCCGGCTCGGGGAATCGCAAGGGCTACCCCGGAGACCTGGGATAGAGTGTGTAACCCTGTGTGCGCGTGCAATAGAGAGGGTGCAATACAGTGCGTGTGCAACATAGTGTGTGTGCAATGCCGTGCATGTGCGTGTGCCATACAGTGCGTGTGTGCAATCGAAGGCATGCAACATAGTGTGTGCACGCGTTCAATATAGTGTGTGCGCGTGCAATAGAGCGTGTGTGTACGTGTGCAATACAGTGCGTGTGCAATGTCGTGTGCAATAGAAGGCATGCACCATAGTGTGTGCGCAATATAGTGCGTGCAACACCGTGTGTCTAGGTGTGCAATATTATACAGCGTGTATGCACTACAGTCTGTGCACGCTCGGTCGGTAAAGCCCCGGAGGTGCACAGGTGAGCGCGCCAGGTAGCGGTGGGGCTGCAGTCGCGTGGGCCGGGCGAGGAGGGGGCTGCGCCGGGCAGTGGGCGCTTCGTGCCCGCAGTGCGAGCGGCAGCTGGGGCGCGCTGCGAAATGCACCAAAGCGCAGGGGGCTCTTGGAGGCGCTACCGAGGCGCAGCGGCGGGTTAATTCATTAGCGTTAAGCTGGGGACTCTCCGGAGAACATTTCCCGACATTACGGGTAATCAGCCGGATTTAATTAGGCGGGTCCTTGCAACGCAACGGCGCCCCCCGATGGACGGAGAGCGGAAGCGGCTCTTCCGCAGCCCCCTCGGCCCGCAACGCAAAACCAGCTCCCGCTGCGCGGGCCCGAGCCGCGTTTCTGCGGGTGCGGCTGGGAATGCGCCCTGGGCGCAGCTCGGCCTCTGGCCCTGCCCGGGCCCGGGGGCCTCGCAGCCTGTGCAGCGCAGGGGAGGGCTGGCCTGGCACCGGCTGAGGATTAATCCTGGGCATTACCCTGGCGCCTAGGGACAAACCAAGGCTGGGCTCCTTTGTGCCAGGCGCTGCACAAACCCAGGTGGGCCCTGGCCCAGGACAGGGTAGAACCCTGGCAGGTGCACAAGGGCAGGGCAGCAAAGACGTTCGTTCGGGGGAGGGTGTTAAAAAACCCACTAAAGGTGTTAGGAAAATACCCGAGGATTGTGGGGCTGGAAAAGTCCTGCTGGGCCAGCGACTGCCGCTGCTGGTGCATGCCTGTTCCTCGCCATTTCTTTTCCAGTCGTTCGCATGAGTTCAGGGCCTGATCCAAAAGCCCATTGAAGTCAATGGGAGCCTTTCCACTGGTTTCAATGGACTCTGATCAGGCCCTTGCAGTTGACACGTTCGCTGATGGGGAAACTCTCACACAAGCAGGATGTCAGATATAACAATACAAAAGTGACTTGTCCCCTCTGCTGCCCCCCGCCAGGCTTGCAGGTGGGCTGGCAACTGGTCTAAAGTGCCCGGCGTTTGTGGACCTACAGGGCCTCATTGCTTTTCAAAAGCCTCAGCCCAACGTCTGATGATCGTGTGGTGCTCTAGCTGTGTGCCCGCACGGCAGTGTTGACATCTGCCTTCCGAGCGATGCACACGGGAAGACAAGTAGATGTCCACATGCTGTCACTTGTAGCCATAATTCATCTTGGGCGCCAAACTGCAGGTGCAAATATTTGGTGCAAAATCACATCTGACATGCCAGAGGTCGGTGGGACGCCCTTTGAAAATTCAGGCCCATTATGTTTGTCACCTGAGCTTTGTCTCAGTACGAAATGTCAGAAGACTCTCTACCTGTTTTTCTAACAAAAGGTCCTATGCTAGGTTCCTGTCATCTTGGAGGCACTTAGGGGCGAGCCTCTCGCGTAAGATAACATTTCATCAAGCGTTGCGTGTTTCCATTGTGCCCATTAGGATATCATCTGCCTGAACTGTGGTGTGTCTCAAATAAGGGAGACGTTCATGCAAATTCTACAGCTACAGGAGCAAAAAATGTGTTTTCAAATCTGTGAATGCCAATCCACATCCCGAATTTACCAAATTATCCCAAGCCAGCTCTGTTCTATGGTGTAGGCAATAACTGATTTATTATAATGACAGTCACAAGTCAAATGATATCCTTTAAATGAAGTTCAACACCTGGGTTAGAGACCGTACAATCGAGCATCTCAGAAGTGTCAATAAGGATTCATTTCTCGTCATTTGATGTCAAGTCTGTGCATTGTTAAGAATCCCAATAGATTGTGGGTCTAGTCCTGAAGTTCTTACATAATTCTTCCTCCGGCAAAACTCTCACTAACAGCCGTGAGAGCGGCTTGAGTCAGAACTGCAGGATTGGGTCCCCAAGGGGAAGGTTTAAAATGTGACATAGTCTGGTGGAACAATCAGTTCTTAATTGGCTCCAGATGAAGATGGAATGATCAGCACTCAGAAAATAGCAATATTGAAATAGTAAGTCTGTGCTGCAGCCCTGGTACACCCTGGCAGATTTTGCTGAAGGGAACCTTTCCAGCGTGGCTTAGGGTACACATTTAAATGTCCTCAGTTGCAGTCACGGGGCCTTCTTTCAGTTGTTTGCGAGGCTGAGCAAAGGGGAAAGTTTTATTTTCAAATAAGATGTATTTATAAAGGTAGGAGAGGAGCCTGGCTTCCTTGTATCTAGGCTGCCTGGAGTGTCCTCAGCTATCAATGGGATTTTCACAGGGCCATACCAATTCTAACAGCCCACCTCCCTTTAGAATGTAACTTGCTAGATGTTCCTGCTCGCTTACACCATGCTGGCTAGCTGCATTATCACTGTTTGTATTTGTTGTAAGGAGCTCAGAGCCATTAAGCACTAACGTAAGAATGTCAAAATCCCTTCAGATTTCAAACTGCACCTAGAAAAATGATCCTAGAGGTAAAGGGCGGATTGTTATCTCATGCTGTACTACGCACCTGCCGAACCTGGATCCAGCACAAATACTTCGGAGTCAATGAAGCTGCATTGATTGACACTGGTTTTGGATCTGGCCCGTACTGTCGTATAATTTGTTAGAACAAACAATTCTATAAAACTACTCAAGCAGTTGAAGGCCTATTGCTTTGTAAATGAACGAATCAGTGCTTTAGATGAGGCAAATGGCAGCTAGTTGGATGCTGGGTCTGCAGTGTGTTCTGTCAGAGACAGTGGAAGAAGAAAATGGTTAGCAAGATTTGAGGTTTGCAGCTCCCGAAAGGCAGGTAGCTGAAGTCTGCAGAATGAATGCAGTATTTCCTTAATGCATCCCTTGAACAGAACCGTCTTCCAGGGACACAGGCCTTCCCTTCCGTTCTAAGGCTAGATCGGTGAAACTAATTGGAAAGGAAAAGTGCTGAAGACTTTTCCAGCATTAGAAATGGTTGTTTTTTATTTGTTGCCTATGGATACTTTTCTCTCTAGACAGCTCTCATTAGAGCTGTGTGGAAGACGGAAGTTCTGTTTTGCAAAGCGTTTTGAGATTTCAGAACATGGCTCCGTTCTGAATCACTGTGAAATTGTTTTGGGTCATTCAAAACATTTTTGTTTTGACAACATTATATCATTTTTGTTTTGACTTTTATTTTGTATTATACTTTATAATAATATAGAATATAATACAACATAAATGCCAAAATGAAAAGCCACTTCAAAATGAAAAATCAAAATGTTTCATTCCCAATACGTGAACATGTCCTGTGATTAATCCCCCCCCCCGCCCCCATTTTTCCCTAAACAAGTTCCAGTGAAATTGCTCTGATTTGTGCTTTGATTTCAGCTGAACCATGTATTCCAGCAGACTATGGTCCCATCAAAGTTTCTCTGCCCAGCTCTAGCTATCCCACTCATCCCCAGAGTCTGTGAGCACCTGGTCTGTGCTAAAGAGACTAGGCAGAGGGATCTTTTCTTTCGCCGTCCGTGCCCTGTTCCTGGGTTACTGTGTGTTTAGAAATGATTGTTGTTGTGGGGAGCTGGTTTGGAAGAAGCTGGCCTGGTCTTTCAATCTGGGGGCAGTGAGTTGTGGTCATTCTAACCAGCTCCAGACAGAGCCCGCAGTCTGGACAGCTCCATCTCTGGGGCAGCTCTTTCATCCTAGGATTCAGTGTTGTTGAGTTTTTGACCATGGATGAAACATCAACGAAAGGTTCTGGATCTCCAGCTGCAGTGGAGGATCCTTTAGCACCCTTTGTGCTCCTCTGATCGAGGGTCCACTTTGCACCCACTGGTGCCAGCTGCCAATCACCCCAAGGGCAGCCAGAGATCACGAGGGTGCAGGGACACCAGCCTCCACCAGGAGCTAGTCCAGTAAGGCCATATCACCCAGGGATTATAATATATGGAGATATACCTATCTCATTGAGCTAGAAGGGACCCCAAAAGATCATAGAGTCCAGCCCCCTCTTTCACTAGCAGGACCAAGTACTGATTTTTGCCCCAGATCCCTAAGTGCCCCCCTCAAGGATTGAACTCACAACCCTGGGTTTAGCAGGCCAATGCTCAAACCACTGAGCTATCCCTCCCCCCAAGGCAGAGCCATATGGAGCCAGGGTTGCTGGGTTTACGGCTGCTTTGTGCAGGGGAAGTGGTCCGGGGCCCAGAATGAGGCTTAGGCCCACTGGAGAAACCTGCAGAAAAGTAGATTCAGTTCCTTCAATTAACCCCACTTGATGTTATGTTCATGATTACTGAGTGACATAGGAGACAGCACATGGGCTAAACAGATTTAGGGTCGCTGTCGGGCTATTTATGGTTTATGGTCTGAGTTCACCAGTGTGCTAAAGAGCAGTTGGAGGGATGAGTTCCGCTTTCGAGGATTGTCTGTGCATCACTGTATGTGAGCAGGGCAACAGAAAGGAATCTGAGCTTTGTCCTTTGTGCAGTGCTGGCCTGGCTGCACGGTCCTGGTCCGACACGGATTGCGGGGTGTGCACCTCTCAGTAACACCATTTGTTTGTAGCCAGCAGCTGTCTCCACATCTGTTACCTGAGCGCATGTGGCGTGGAGTCAAGGAGTGGGGCTGGGCAAAACCTTTGACTTGACATTCAGATCCAAGGTTTCGTGAACGAGCGGTGTCTCGCTGGAGCCATTTTCCCATTGGCGAGACTTGTGCCAGACATGGCGTGGGTGGTTCGCCCTATCAGGACGGCTGTGGGAATTTGAGGAAGCTTTGCCCTGTGTATTGTAAATGTTGAGTTGAGTTGGTCAGTTGGTTGAAATCACATGGGATTTGTTCTGGTTTCCTAATTGGCTGGATCGACTGCATGTGGTTAGGATTGCAGAAGCTGTCGGGGGGAGAGGCTGTCTTCCTGCTCTCCCATTTCTGATCCTCTTCATTCTCTCACACAGCCCAGCCAAGTCCTCCATTCTCAGCACCACCAGGAAAGGGGCATTCAGTGAGCGGAGATAAAAAGCCACCGTGGTGGGGTTCTCTCTGCAGGCCCCAGGGCAGCACGTAGACAGGTTGCATGAAATGTCAAAAGAGGGTCAGGCAGAGTATTGCTGAGACGCGGGGCAAACGTCCTGCTCATGTCCCCATTATCCATCGCCGTGGTCTGATGGCGCTGCTGGGGGACTGGAGGCCCTGTGCTGCAGCAGATCCCAACCGTGGTGGCTTCATCCCAGGGGCACTAACATGCCGGCGTTTGCTTTATGCCATGTTGGGCATGCCTGGCTTCAATAGCTCACCCGGGCCAGGGGAAGCTGCAGGCAGCCATGTCCCTGTACTGGACCATGGCACCAGTGCAGCGCAGGCAGTGCGTGACAGCCTGTGCTCTATGGACCTGGCCATGTAGGGAGTCACTGCTATCCACACCGAGGATGTAGCTGGGATGTGTGCTGTGTGACCCCCCAACTGCTGCAGCCGCTTTAGCGGGCCCGTCCATCGCAGGTTCTCCTCCAGGGACCGAGGGTCCCTTCCCTGAAGCAAGAGCTGGGGGCCCCACAGAATTTCGCTCTGCACTGGCTGCAGGAGCGGGATAAGCAGTGCATAGCCATCCAGCCTGCACACGACACCTGCAGAGTTTGTGTGCTGCTTTGTAGCTCTCTGGCAGCAATGGCCCCTGTGATGGGGTGTACCAGGCCAGAAGGGGTTAACGAGAACCTGTGGGCTCAATCAGTCCCGCCCCGCTACACCTGCAAGAGGTGTCAAGCCTGGAGGGAGGAGTTCAAGGGGCTGAACCCAGCTCAGGTGGGGCTGATCAGGCAAGAGAGCAGTCCTGGTTCTCACTCCGGGAGAGAAGCCTGATGGGAGGCAGGGAGTTGAGATGACCTGCTGGCAGACCCCTGGCGGAAGCTGGGCCTGCCCCAAGAGAGACGGGGAGGAAAGCTGGAGGGGGTGAGTCTGCCCAGGGTTCTCAGGTCAGCCTGTGGGGATGCCCTGCCGAGGACTAGAGAGAAGTGGCCTGCAGCAGAACCAGCTGGGTGGCAGGACATGCTAAGACGCTCTCCAGGGAGCCTGGGGTAAAGGTTTAGAGCAGTGGTTCTCAACCAGGGGTACCTCAACTCAGCTAGAGATTAGCCTAGTTTTACAACAGGCTCCAGAAAAAGCCCTAGCGAAGTCAGTACAAACTAAACTTTCATCCAGACAGTGGCTTGTTTATACCTCTCTAGGTGCTATACACTGACATGTAAGTACAATATTTCGATTCCAGTTGATTTATTTGATAGCTGTATGGTAAAAATGAGACAGTCAGCTATTCTTCAGGAACAGTGGCTGGGACATGTTTCTTTTTTTATCTCTGATTTTGTAAGCCAGTAGTTGTAAGTGAGGTGAAACTTGGGGGTACGCAGGACAAATCTGCCTCCTGAAAGGGGTGCAGTGGTCTGGGAAGGTCGAGAGCCGCTGGCTTAGGGCACGTCTGATACGCTGGGTGCCCAGGAAGAGGCCGAGGCAAAGGTTGGAGACAGGGCCAGGTAGCAGGTGGTCTAGAGGAACAGCAAGGGGGGTAATAAGCAGGTGAGGCCTGACAACAAAGGGTCTCTGGACTGGAACCCAGGAGAGAGGAAGGGCCAGGGTCCCCCACCAGGCAGCGGGGAAGGTGGAACGGAACCCCCCTGACCGGGGTAAGGGCTGTTGAAACCCCCTCCAATACTGGGATAAGGACTAGCCAGTCCAGAGTCTGACCAAAGGCCCCAGGTGAGATGGCCAGCGGGTTGTTGGTTGGACTATTGGCTTGCTCTGGAGGGGGTGAGAGACCACTGCAGGTCAGAGCAGCGGTCAGCAGGGGCTGCAAAAGGAGGGGAACCGGCTACCTCATGCCTCGCCATGAGGGGTGAAACAGGCCCCTTCAGTCCAGCAGCCCTGAGCAATGTCCCCAGGCCTACCTGGCTCTGCAATATGACCCATGGAAAGATGCAAGAGCAGCATTGATGAGACCCTTGGGCCTAGACTTACCTGGTGGGACGATCATGTGCTTCGTGCTGTTCATAATTCTGGGCGGTGACATGATCCCCACCTGCTGAGCACATGGTTTTGGCACTCCTTCGGGACAATTTTGGTACGCAACGTACATGGGACGGGACACAGGTTAACACAGCAGGGGACGGACTCAGCAGAACCCCTGCGCAGCGGCAGACCAGGATCTGGCCATATAAGCTGGCCGGGGTGGGCACATGCTGCTGCTCTGTGGGACTGAGCGGAGGAAATGGTACATCTACATGCTGCTTTAAATACTCTAAAATACCTTGATCCTGTTCATCTGCAATCCCTCTCTGAGAGGTCTGTGCCCCGGGTTTCTTTTAAAGTCTTCCTCCTGATAATATAAGTTATGCTTAGCCAATCAAAGGGCACCATAGCTGTGGGTGAGACAAATTACAACTAGGCAACAGAACTGAAAGTTTGATGAAAGAACAGGAGTATTTGTGGCACCTTAGAGACTAACACATTTATTTCAGCATAAGCTTTCATGGGCTACAGCTCACTTCTTCAGATGCATATGAAGAAGTGGGCTGTAGCCCACGAAAGCTTATGCTGAAATAAATGTGTTAGTCTCTAAGGTGCCACAAGTACTCCTGTTCTTTTTGCGGATACAGACCAACACGGCTGCTACTCTGATGAAAGAACATCTAGTGCTCACAGTGACTGGTCCAACCCATAGACTAAAAAATTCTTCCCCAAATTTGTCACGTCAGTCCAAATAATGAGGAAATTTGAGGAAATCCGTCTTCTCGCTGGCTCTCTGTGCACAGGAAAAGAATCTAAAGTCATATAATTTATTCTCTCAGTGGTAATCGTAACACAACAGAGAGAAACAATAACATATGAGGCAAAGCTGTGTTTCAAGCCGAAAGCTAGATTTATTGCCATTTCCAGCCATCACCTTGAATCCAAAACCAACTGCTGGCAGTGGGATCTAGAGCAAATGAGTGTGTTGTATTTATGAACTGTGCAGTGCAGGGTTCGCTAAATGTCCTAATTTACCACAAGCAATCAGGGGCACATTTTTCAAAACCCTGACATAAGAAAGGATTCAAATGTGCCTTGATCAATACAGTTCCCTGTTGTACATCATCAGAAATGCAAATCACATTTTAATTAAAATAGTTTCTTGCACAGTTTTCCCCTGTCTGTCACATGCAGCTCCAAGTATATTTGTTCATCGCACAATCAATATTAGACACTCAAATACCACTGAGCCCTCAATCAAGTGCAAATTTTACCAGATTCCTGATATTTTCCCAGCCAATATTATGGGCCAAATTCTCTGCAGGTGGAAATAGGCACAATTCTGCTGCAGTCAATGGACCCGCACTCACTTAGAGCTGCTGGGAATTTGGCCTTGTATTTCTGGCATACAAGTAACAGCTACCATTAAGCAGTTAAGATTTTTTTTTTTAATTATTTTCTCTGTTGCTATTAACTTGGGGTAAAAATCCATTATGTGAAATCCTCAAAATCAGTGGCAAAACTCTCCATGACTTCAGCAGGGCCCGAATTTCACCTCTTGTGTCTTTTTTACTTTTGATACTGGGAAAACTTAGAGCATGGACTTGGCCCTGCTCAGGCCCAGCTTGGTCCGTCCGTCCTGTCTCTGCCACACCAGAGGGTCAGATTCTGCTCTCCCAGTTGTGCAAAGCCCATTGGCCATTTCTTTGTTCACACACCCAACTATTGGCCTCTCATTCTGGCGCTGAGAGAGAGTTGTGGTCGGAGCACAGGCCTGGTGTCAGGAACACAACAGTTCCAATCTCAGCTCTGACACAGGGATGACTAGGTGGGTTTTGTGACAGGTTCCCCCCTGCGATGCCACTTGGAACTGGGGTACCACTGAGCCCACCTGACCCACCAGCCTGGGCTCCCTTTCACACTGTGCTGCTGTGACAAGTTGCCAAGCTCTCCAAGCCCGCTCTTTCACCAGCACACACACAGGTCGGGACAAACCCAGCTGCAGCTTCACACAGATGCTGAGAGCAGCTCTGCATGGGAAGGCTCAACTAAGGAACTGCCCCGTTACTCAAGTTCACCCACCCCTCTAGAGGGTAAACCCCAAATGATACCGTCTTGCACTGCACAGGGAACTGTACAGCGTAAGCTCATGAAGTTCACCCCCTCCCTCCATGTGGAGGAAGATGTGCAACAGCTCTCTGCCCCCCCGTCACGAGTTGTGATTTCCGCACACTGGGTTTAGACCAAGCAAAAACAAGTTTAGTAACTACAAATGATAGATTTTAAGTGACTATAAGGGATAGCAAACCGATCAAAGCAGATTAGCTTAGTAAATAAACAAAACCACAAACTGAGCTTAACACACGAGATAAGTAGAATATGAATTAGCAAATTCTCACCCTGTGTGATAAACAGGCTGGCAGATTCTTACGGCACAAGCTGCCTTGGCTTTCCCAGATTGTCATAGACAGGCTAAAAATCCCTATAGCCTGGGACCATCACTTCCCACAGTTCAGTCCATGCCCCTCAGGTGTTTCCAGGTGTGTTGTTGCAGGGAGAGTGAGGTCCCCCCATGATGTCATTGTCCCCCTTTTATATCTTCTTCCCATTTGCTGGGAAGCTCTTTTGCTGTGACCTGGGTCAAACAGTTCCCATTGTGTAGGGCTATCTCTGAGAGGTTTCTATTGTACACAGTTCCTGGGGTAATCCTTGTGCTTGTGTGTATTTCCTCAATGAGCCATTAACATTGTTTGGCCTTTTTACTGTCGTGCCTGAAAGGCTGCTTGTGGGTGTGTTCAACCTCACAACATGTTTCAGGAACACATACATAGCCAAACTTCATAACGTCACATACGACGATAGCACATACAATCCAATGAGATAGTAATGTCTTGCGGATCAAGAGTTTTAGAATGATACAGGACGAGGCGCACTTGGTACAAAACACATCCTAATTACATGATGGGGTGACTATTGGCGTGCCAGGGTGTCACAGGTTTGAACAAGTCTCTTAATCTTCCTGTTTCATGGCTACAGCGAGGAGAACGGGGACTTCTTCCAGAACACCTCAGTGACAAGTGACATTAGTAACTGTGCAGATTGCTTTCGCTAGTCACATTTTCAGAAGCACCTTGGTGACCACCGGTTCAAAACATTCATTGAGTCTACATCCCTGGACTTTCCAAACGATCCACACCCCCTCCCAGGCGTGCAGGGAGGATTAATTAGTTATTTTGTACAGTTATTACTGTGCCAGCTCACACTGAAGTTTAGGGAAGATGGAATAAAGCTGCTAAAGTGACCAGGTGACCAACCAACCAGACTGCTCCTGGCTGCATGGCCAGAACTCTCCTCCAAAAGATTAAGGCCAAGTTTTTCACAATTGCATGACTAATGCTAGGTTCCAAAAGCCAGACCTAGACCCCTAACTGAGTGGCCTGATTAAAAAAAAAATGGGGAGTATTTGATTTGTTGGGGTTTTGTGATTTCTTTTTTAAACAAAATTATAATCAACATTTTTATCAAAGTAGTTGAAATCATCATCGAAATGTTTATTGAAATGTGTCATTTACTGAAGACTGAATTTTCAGAAAACCTTAGTTTCTGATAAACGAAAGATGTTTTTGATTTTTAAAAAGTAATAAAAATTGCAAAAAATGAAATATTTTTGAATACATCAACAGGTTCGGGGGATTTGTTTTCAAAAATTAAAAGGTTATGGTAAAAGGCGGTTGTGTAATTAAGACAACCTTTTGTTCAGAAAATTTCCATCGCCTCTCCTGAGCCTGCAGCTGTTCCCGGGGACTTTAGGTACCCAGCTTTGGAACCCTTGGCCTAAGCCTCCCTAACATGCTGGAGATCCTGTAGAAATGGAAAAGCTTTTAATTTAAAACGTTTTCTAGGCTCCCACATCATTAGCCAAGACGGCTGAAATAGGGGGAGCATGTCAGAAACTCAACTTCCAGCCAGCCAGTGTTAGAAACCTGAATTCATCCAGAGGCAATCGGAATTTTTAACGTATTAAGCCTTTCACGTACGAAGTCACAGACTTCCCTGTTTGGTTTTGAGACATGACCCTCATGTCAGTCCTTCCATTTTTTCAAACGCTCTCATCTGACCGATCTCTAAAGCCTGCTGCCAGAGACCCAGCTTGGAATAAGAAAGATACTGTCCCTGACTAGCACAGCCACGTCAGCCCCAGGACATCCTGTGCTGTACCACTCAGCGGCACATCCCCGGCTTGCAGATTCCTTGTAAAGAGGGTGAGATGCTGCAGCAATCAGAACATTAATATGTAAATCTTTTACTGAGCTATGCATGTCAAATATTGCCAGGCTTAGGGGCCTCATATAAGAGTGATAAGTTTCTTCCAGTGACTATTTTAATGAAGAATAAGGACCCTGTATATTAACACACTTCATTTTCAAACCCCCAATAAGGTGAAATGGTGTATTATTTGGGGCCTTCCCTTTCTGTCTAGCTCCCAGCAGTCGTCTGAGTGCAATGTTACCTGCTCACCTGAGCTTGGCTAGGTTTCCACGCTGACATTCACATTTACCACATAAAGAAGAGACACAGGGGATCAGCTTTTCCATTCCATTGCTCCAGAGGCAACTAAGCACATCATCACTGCGTCTCCCAGGGAGCAGACACCATCCCACAAGCACTCCTCTCATCTTCATTCCAGCCCTAACCTGACAGTAGAAAGCGCTGCCCAGACTCCCAGTGCATTCGAAATCAGCACAATAATTAGAGCAAGGTAGGAGAATTCAAATGAAAGAACTCAGACCTGGGAATCAATGCGGGAGAGAGAGAGAGAGAGAGAGAGAGAAATCGATCAACATTAAAACAAAACTAAATATTGTGTTACTCCACAAAGCAAAGGAAACAATTAGGATGAAATTCACGCCTGCACAGCGGGGTTAGCTCCAGAGTGGGGCAATAGTTAAGTCCCAGCAGGCCTATGCACCCCTTATGCACCCAAAGGCTGAAGCAGAACATAAGTGGTGCCAAGATCTAGTACAAGCTCTCTGCAGAAAGCTCTGGAGGGGGGGCTGGAGCAGGGAGGGGCTTGCTAACAGGTCACCAGTTTGAATCCGGCCCCAGGTCAGGACTGACTACAAGTTGCTACCATCTGCTGTTGTGTAATGAGCCCATGTCCTATTCCCAGTGAATATACGTCCAGACTGCAAACAAAACCCCATTGCAACTGGCACGCTTGCTGGCGGTGCTCCGAGGGAGGCCTCAGACAGGCTAGGCTGTGAAAGTGGCTACGCTGCCGATAGGAAATTAGTGGCTGCTAAAAATGAAATGGGGACAGGATGCAGGTCCAGCAAAGATGATTCCGCACCTTGCAGAGCAGACCCCTCTGGCTCTGTGTTTTCTCCACTCACAGGAGCGTGTTTGTGTTCTGCAGTTATGTGCACGTGCACCAGGAATATTACTTTATGGCCTAAAGCTGAGGACAAACCTTTTTGCCTTGGGATTTTCTATTCTTTTCTGTAGGCAAATGAAGGGTCTGGGTCATTCATCCACTTACGTCTGAGTGACAGGCCCTGTCTTCTGCAATACAAATGATATTTAGGTCAATGAAGTTAAAAGCTTTATTGCTAGCTGTTGATTTTTAGGCTCATCCATCCAAAGCAGGAAAATGCTGCTGTCTTGCCCTTTATGTCAGCTCCGATAACCGTCAGCTCCGTGAACAGCCATCCGCACACCTACCCGCCAGGACAAAGGGAAGGCAAATTGGGTCTCGGGTTAGGAACTCTCGCCAATTCCAGAAGGCAAAGTGGGAAGCACTCACAACTAAGTGAATGTTGGGAGGCTCGGATAGTGGATAAAAGGCCCTAGGTGATGACAGGACAAAACCACTTCACGTCCTAAAGGAAAGGGGACGGATCGCTGCTTGTGGCTTGGCATGGTTTCTAGTGACCATCTTCTGTCAGAACTGAGGTCTGCTGGAGGTCCGACGACTGAATTTCTTTAGAATTTCCTAGCCATCATATCCAGGGTTTAACTGGAGGAAGGCGGTGGGCGGGGGAGAAAAGCAATGATATTCTACCAAGCCCCACCCACTGGAGCTGCCAAAGTCTCATGTAATTTGCTGGGTTCCACTGCCTGCTGTCTCTCCCAGCAACTTCCCAGCAGTGTTGAACGGGAGGGTAGATGGGGGGAGCCCTGCTGCCCCCCACCAGGGAGCCCTCAGGATGGGTGACTGGTGTCCCAACCACACCTGAGCCCTCTTGAGGTCTGCTCCACCCCCACCCCTCCCTGTAAGCCGTGATGGAAGCACCTTGGAGTGAAAGGCATCTCAAGGGATCCACATGGTCACTTCATTCTCACTCGTCCTCGGCCTCCAGCACCGGTGCAGCTCCCTGGCAGCCCGGACGGACCAGGCTGACGGCCGTCCGGGCACCACAGGGATTACTAGGGATGCTTTGACACAACCTGGTTTAGAATCTTCCAAAGGATCTTCTCGGCTGAGCAATCCGCAGGCACCCGAGTTGTCTCAGCTCCCCAGAGCCCCGTTCAGCTTCTGTCACCCACCAGGAGCTCTTACAAAGGACGGTAGGACTTGGTTTACATGCAGAATGCATTGCAGGTTGTGAGGCACCCAGATGCTGTGGGAACAGCCATGTAAGTACCATGGAGAAACGAAGGAGCGAGAGTCTGAGTAGGAGCAGTGGACTTGGGACCCTGGGGTGAAATTCACCCCATGCAGAAGCCAGCACAAATCTGTGCACCACTTCTAGCCTAGCTAAGTTCTGTTTTGAGGGCGTCAGTGGTGCACAGGACTTGTGCTGGTCTCTGCATAGGGTGGAATGGGACAACTTGCCCGAGTCAGAGGGGCTGCAGGATGGGCTCTTTCCAGAGGTCGGTCAGTGGAAGCCTGTGGCCAGGACCTGGACAGAAAACACCTGAATGTGCTAAATGGGAAAGTGCTGCAGGATGCCGCTAAAAAGAACGGGCGAGGGGAATGACTAGGCGCTTTTAGCTGAGCCCGCTGTACAGTCACACGGCCGTAATGAAGAAAGGGAGAAGGGTGCTGGGCGAAACTGCTGGAGTCATAGAATATAAATCAGACTGCGAGCAAGGCTATATGTAGATATGAAGTTCCTTTTAGACCTCCCCTGGAATGTTTAACCCTCGCTGCAGGGCAAACCCTCCTTGGGAAGTGCAAGGTGGAGGATCAGGAAGGTTTGGGTCTCAGAGAACTGGAGCAAAAACCAGCTTAAATAACGTTATGGTTCGTTTAAAATACAAGCACCACTAAAAGTCAAAGGTGAAGGTGCCTCCACGCTTAGCTCATCTGCTGTGCGTTTCACACCTGGGCTGGACTGAAAGAGCCCAAATGTCACAACCCTTGGGCACCGAAACACTCTTTCCAATGGTTGTTTTTACAGTATCAATACCTAGTGGAGATGGGCCCAGGCCACGAGGTTGGACTAGAGACCGGGTCTGAATCCAGACTCGCCCCGCCCCGTTCACAGGCATTGAGTCCCATGTTCAGATCCTTATTCTGAAGCTTTAGGCTGGGGTTTTCAGAGCAGCCTAAGGGGGAAGGCACTCTGTTTGATGGGAGTTAGGCACGGCAGCTAACTCTCATAGGTAGGCTGTGAGACTCCCAGCTCTAGACACAAGTCTGTAGAGTGCATGTTGCAGTGCTTACCAGAATGGGCTCTCTGCCGCCAGCTCCAGTCTGCCCCACCAACAGCCCCGATGTGCCCGGGGATCGGACTGTTCCGCTCCACGAGGAACACAGCGTGGGGAGCTCATGCGGGGTGCCGGCGAGACCAGCTCCCCAGGAGAGCCCTGCAGCTCCCCACACAGATAGGTCTGCCTCAGGGTGGGGCTGGTGGATCCCCCACTATCCCAATCCACTGGCCATTGCCCCACGGGGCCAGGATGCAGGTGAAGGGGCTGCGATTATGTCTGCCCGGTGGTCTGCTCCCTTACCCAAGAGCCACCCTGTACCTGGCTACCCAGTCAGAACAGGTGCAGAGGGTTTAACCATGAAGCAGTCGGTCTGTGTGTGTGACGTGTATGTTATAGATGTGTGTGGATATAAATGATATGTGTGTACACGTATGGGGGAGGCAGTGATGCCCAGTGGACGAAGCACTGGGCTGGGCCTCAGGAGAACTGGGTTCTGTTCCCAGCACTCCCACAGACCTGCTGGTTGACTTCAGGCAAGTCATTTCACTGCTCTGTGCTTCTGTTCCCTTGGCTGTGAGAGGAGGGTGGTGATACCGACCTCCTTCATAGAGCGCGTGACGATGTGCTGATGAACGGTGCTAGGGGTTGGCATTGTTACTGGCTGTTAATAGCACGGCCTGTTTCTGCAGTGCACTGGATCCAGTGCAGTTCTGTACCAGTGGGTGAATAGCTACGTAGAAAGGCTTTACAAGTATCTTGGATCATAAGGGCATGCTGAAGCCACTCCAGTCTGATGGCTTCCTAATACCCAGGGAGGGACATCAGACGCATCGGGACGAAATTCCTGTGGACATAGTCCTGCCCACTGATGGCTCAGCCAGTCTCCTTCGTTAATCCAGAGTCATGTGTCAATGATGGGGAAGCGGAAATAGCTTCTAGGCAGACGCTTTGCTAGCGTCTACACTTGTCTCAGTAAAAACAGCCAAACTTGGGGTTGCGGCTGGTCAGAAATCAGCAAATGCAACAAATGACACTCCCGGAGCTCAGAACGCACCTGTTGCCGTGTCCGTTTTTATAGCTAAGCTGCGAACCCCAGTGCAACGGGGTATGGAGTGGCCCTGGCTGTACCCCCGAGAGACTCCAGCCCCTGGGCTGGGCTGAGAGGAGAATCCCAGGCCCTAGAGACTGCTCCAGGTGCTAGGCCTGGAGAGAGGTGCTTGCAGCACTGGCCTGTTCAGGTCTGTCTACACTGCAGCTGTAGTGTAGACAAGCCTCCCAGTCTGGGTAGACAAGGCTGGTTAGTGGGGACCACTGCAGTGTGCTAACAATAGCTGTGTGGACGTTGCGGCTCCAGTGGAGGCCTGGGCTGGCCACCTGAGCTCAGAGCTCAGAGCCAGGGGTGGAGTGGGCTTCAGACCCACAATGCCCACACTGGTGGGCTTAATGCGCTCGCGGGAGCAGAACTAGCACAAGTCGGTTTCCCGGGCTGGGCTGCTCACTCCCAGCTGCAGTGTAGATATACCCGTAGGCTGCTAGGAACCGGAGCTGACCGCTGTGCCCCTAACCAGGGGTACCAGATAAGATGCCAGGGGCCCTGAGAGGCGAGGGAAGGACAAGGAAGAAATGTTTTGGTTCTTTGCCCGAGAGACTCCAGAACCAAACCCAGAGTGGCGAAGCCAGGCAGTTGGCTCCCTTTCCTACACAGGAAGGTACACAAGTCCCCAGAC
>NC_048307.1:84340297-84395243 GCF_013100865.1 Trachemys scripta elegans | reverse complement strand
ACTTTATTCTCACTGGGACCAGGTGAAAAGCAGCTGCCCTGGCTTGTTATATTTCCCTCTGGGTGAGGCTGTAGGAAGCTGGGACTGACACATCTTTTCCTTTGGGCTGTGACCCCAAGGTAGGTGGGTCCCATGACACTACTGCTCGCTGCAGGGGTAACCGAGGGAAATCTTGTGGCCTGTGATATCTCCGATGCCGTGATCCTGCCAAGGCAGGCAGGCACTTGTGCCTCTCCAGTGCCACTTGTGTGGCTCTGACTGTAGCGCCAGGGCTCAGACGGCTCTTCCTGGTGCCATCCCTAGCGCCAAGCGAGGTCAGAGGCTGTGATGTGTGGGTGCCTCAGCCCACGGAGTTAGTCTGCTCCTTTCAGAAATAATGCCAGAGTGCTGAGTTTGATGTGTGAGTGATACCAGAGAGGGATCCTAATTCAGTAAGAGAAAAGGTGGTGGGAGTTTTATTATTCAAACATGAAATAATTTCCTTCTTTCACATGCACCGTGCTTCCCGAGTTCTGTCTGGGAATAAATCCGTCAGAGTGGTACAATGAACCCCCAGGTATACGTTCCAGCAACTCCCGGAATTAGATTTTAATTGTATATGAACTGACTTTCACTGCTTCTAGCAGGAGCAGAATCCTCTGCTCTAGTCACATGAGTGACTTCAGCCGACTGCCTGCCTGATGTGGGAAGGTTTAGCCCCCATGTCTTCAAACCTGAAATTGGAATGCAAGGTACAATTACAGAGAGGATTTAAACTGCAGTTCACTAATCCAGCTGGCTGGAGAAGTGAAACAAAACCCCCAAAGGTCCAACTCTCCGAACTGGCCAAAAGACAGATACTGCCTGCAGAGTTCCCTACAGAAAAGTGCATTGCACACAAAGATGCTTTTGATCCTGGCCCTGGCCCGTGTCCCACTGTCCCTGAGCTGGCGAGGACTCGGGGCTGAAATCAGTGATAGGAAAGATGGTGGAATGTAGATCCTCGTATGCTCATTTCGGGCCTGCTCCCCCGTTGTAGCCATGTGAAGGGGAAGCTAAGTGCCTGTGACTTGCACTCACACTGTCTTCTGGCTCCTGACATGGATCCCTGCTACTTTATCTTTCACCTTCTTAAATCCTCACGCTTCAGGGCAGAAACCGAGCTCTAAGAAATGAAACTGATTAAGGCAGAGACTTCCCTACAGGTAGGTCACCCAAAATTACCTCCTGCTGAGTTTATTGCTCTTTCCTCTGAAGCAGTCGGTGCTGGCCAGTGTCAGAGCCGGGAGACTGGGCTAGCTGGAGCCCTGCTGGGACCTGCTTTGGCAATTCCTACGTTCTTCCTGTTCTCGGGGTGTAACTGGGACCCATTGGGAGAGTGGGGGTAGGCAACTCTACGGGGTTCCAACTTCCACCTCCTGGCACGTCCCGTCTGAATGTGCGCTACAGGAGAGGCAGTTTCTGGTGCTGCTCCAGCCCGTGAGCGGTGATGGGAGTCGAGCTCAAAGCCGTTCTAGTTCCCAGGGTGGAAGGCTGGTTGCTGCGATGTGGGGCTTTGCTGGGCAGGGGGTGTACAGTGCGGGGTCCCAGGGCTCAGCGGGAATACAGGGGATCACTGGGGAACACAAAGTTGGAGTGTGACCTGAACTGACCAACACAGGGAGGTTCGCTGGTTCAGCACAACGGGCTAGAGCAGGGAATGTGACGGTAGCAGCCTTCAGCTTTGACACTGCATGTTTGAGCCTTAAATGGGACTCTCCAGATTTTTGGGCTCCTTAATTTTTACCGGTAGGTTTTAGGGTGTGTGTTTATCTTGAGGACACAGTAGGTGATGCCTCCCTTCCTCAAGTCAAGGCTGAACAAATCCCCCAGCTCCTAATCGCTGGGCCATTCAGCCTCTCAAAAGAAAACATTTAGGTACGTGTATGGCCTCATCACCCCCGGATCTGAGCAGCTCCCAAACTGATATAAAGAACAACCAAAAGCTCGCTGTCTTCTCCACCTGTACAAGTAGCTTGAAAGTCAGCAATGCATTCCTTCCGCCTCTCCCTCCAGCTGCCCCATGCGAGCCAATGGTCAGAAGAGCTTGCTGCAGGAAAGCGAAGTCAAAGAAATACTCGCATGTCGTTCTGAGCACAGTGTGGTCTGTTGTGGCTCTGGGTTCCACCGTCCAGGCCCCGCTCTTGTGAAAGGTTTCACGCCCACACTCTCAGACCTTTCCTCACTGCCTGTCAGGTTCGTTGCTCCAGTGGAGTGGAGCTGCCATGGGAAGTCCGGGTTGCAGAGGGAGAGACAATCTCTCCGGTAGCTCAAGCCATTCCCATGGTGGGCGTTGACTAGCAGAACAGAAGCCTCTTTGCTCAGTGGGGAGCGACGGCAAAGAGCAGAGCACCTGGCTGTTGGGTTTGTGGAGACCAGTGTTGCGAAGCAGAGAGGCTGCTGAAGTTTGTACCAGTTGGAGACTTTTAAGATGCCTTGGCTTCATGGGTTACAGTGCTGGAGCCTAGAGATCACAAATGCATGAATCACAGGGGCCAGATCTGTGCCTGATGGGGTGAAGTGTTCAGACTTCTGGCCAGTCTGGGTAACGACGGGCATTGTTTGCAGCCATGGCTATTTGAGCATCCAGAAGCGTCGAGGCGCCCAGACGGGCACGGAGGCTGTGAACTGACTTTAGCATCATTAAAAATTCAGTCACTTCAGCAAGAATGCTGAGCCTGTGAACTCCGGTCCCTCGGGCAAATACTTACACAGGCAGTGATGTTCCTAGCCCATAGTACACCCCTCTCAAGTGTCCCGCATTGTGCAGGACATCCTGCATCTGGCCTGACTTGTAAAGTAGTCCTGTGGTCCCAAATTGCCATTGGGAACTCCTGCTCCAGCAGCTAGACGCACCCATGCCCGACAGCAGTGGTAGATCCCACCTTCTCCCACTCTGCATGTACCGCACGCCACCCCACATCCTTCCAGGACAGCGTGCAGCTGACAAAACGCTCCATGGGGCTGTCGGGGACCAGGCTGGGCTGCAGGGGTGGGTATCCAGGACAGGCCCCAGGGGGAGGGGGAGGGGAGGGGGGGGGGGGGGGGGGAGTTCGGACACGGGGGGAGTCTGGGGAGAGGGCGTGGACTGGGGGTCTCTGACAAGGACGAAGGGGGTCTTGGGGAGAAGGGAGGGACACAACACAATAACAGTGAGCATTAGAGTAAATGAACTTTTTATTTTGTTGTAAATAGCAACTTTCTACATAAAGTGTGCTGCTGTGCACAGAGTGCTGGTTTGGTTTCAGGATCAGAAGTTCCAGGTTGTTTGTTTGTTTAATAAAACAGTGTGTTCACTACAGAAAAAATGATGTTCCTCAGGGTCCCTCATTTCCGAGGCCAGGGGGTCAGAGCTAGACTGTAGGACTTAAATTCCCATGTCAGTTTCAGCTGGGGAAGTTAATGTTCTCTTCTGTCTTAAACAGCTAGGTCCTGTTCTGTGTGCTGTGAAACAGCCACCGTGCCCTTCCCCAGAAATAACCGCATTTCACTGGGGGAGGAAGTGATCCCCATGTACAGCCTGTAAAACAGGGCCGGTTCCATTGAGAGATGAGAAAAGAAAACCTCCATTTACATCTGGATGCTGCGAAAAGGCTCATTTCCATAGCTTTCAAAGCCTTCCTTTCTGGAGTTACATTTACAGCGTAATTATGTTGGAAGCTTAATTAAGTTCCCAGTACGGTAAAACGTATCAGCCTTAAATCAAAGGCGCTGGAGTGGTGCTGGGCCCAGTTCACTCATGCTCTCCCAGCTTGTCACAAGCAATGTAGCAAACACCACAGCCAGGCCCCTGAGGGGCGGAAGCACCCACAAATACAGAGCTCTGGCCATGTGTCATTGATCTATAATTATTGGTGGGCGACTGCCCTAGCTGAAGCCTGTGTGAAAAGATCTAAGTCACGACCAGATCCTCCAGAAGAACAAGCCGGATGGTGGCCTTGAGCCTCCAGCTGAAAAGAGTGCGACGAGCCCTGAGGAGGGGAGAACCTGCTCAAAGCTCGGGGGTAACCCGGCCGCTTGAAAGCTTTCATCCGGAACTTTTGAATTGTAACGATAAATGGCCTGGTTTCAAAAACAAATATTCATGGGGGGAAAATCATTTTTTCAGACTTTCCTCAAAAAACTAAAAAATTTAGATTTTGAAACTGAATTCTTTTCTGTTTTTGTTATTTCCTGCTTTTAAGCAGCAAAATGGAAAGCGGAATAAATGGAGAGAATAAACAATCGGGGGGCTCGTTTTTATTGAAAAATCAGACATTTTGATTTTTTAATAAAACATACTTGCCATTTTTGACCAGCTCTAAGTCCCAGAGTCACATCAGCCTTTTGTTTCAGCAAACTGTGAGAGCTGGGTTGCTGCAAATCTTTTTAAAACCGTATTCCCTTGGTAGCCCTGGAGCAGGATGAGAATTGCTCTCAAATGAGAGCTGTCATTGTTGGTACAACATAAGAGCCCGTTTAGTTAGAATCACCCTTGAAGAAATGGGTTAAATTACAGGAAAAAAGAATTTGCAAAATCTCAAACTTCACAAGCTCTGCACAAGCGTATTAAAAAAGGAAACATAATGGAGATGGAGAAATAAGTGTGTGTGTAAATAGCTCTGTAGTTTGATAAACAAACAGGTTCTGTATCGGAGATTCTTCGTCATCAGTAATAGCATCTTCAGGGGGAAAGAAAAATAAGTCAGTGCGAAGAAAAGACAGTTTCTTAATTCTGCTGCGGTATGGATTTGTTCCTGAGGAAAGCAGCTGCCATGTTCTGCAGGAAAATCCGTTGTGGCGGTCTTGCAGCGCTGCATCCATGCCCCACGGAGGTTTGAGTTTAGACTCCTTGGCAGAGCAGCGAGATGTTTTGTATGCATAAAGTGAGAACAATGTCCCCTTCCTGACAGTGCAGCACGCCTGCATGACGTATGCAGAGCCGGCAGCCATGCTGCCCACAGTGCTGAACACCATGGCGTGCTGGAGGGAGGGAGTTCCTGAGGGAAAGAGGGTGACTTTGTTTCTCTTGCAGCAAGATGGAAGGATGAATCTTGTCCATGGGATCAGCAGTGGAAAGGGACTCAGGCAGACATCTCAGGAGGAAAATCTTCGTGAGATGGTGGGAATAACCCTGCGTTAGGTGGTGAAATCAGCACAAAACCACTGGCATTTTCAGAAAAGTTCTGGAGATGTCACCGAATGCATGCGAACTCTGAGGGGTGAAAAATTCTCCTTTCCGTGACCGGAACAAAACTCTGAAAAGTTCTAGAGGCTTTGAATTCTAGAACCCCCAGAGTTCTGGATTTGAATTCTAGAACCCCCAGAGTTCTGGGTTTTAGGTTCAGGCTGGGGCCACCTCTTCCCCACGCATCCCTACCCTTCCCTGTGCTGGGCACTGTAGCTAACGCACTAGAGCGGGTTTATGGCACGCATTCCTATTTCACTAGTGGGGGAGAGCGTCAGGACTAAGCTCTCTTGCAGATCTAGTTAGAAAACTGCAGCAGTCCGAGAAGGGTGACAGATTCCCACCTCTGAAAGGACCATGTGTTGGAGCATGTGAAGAGCCTGCCCCACGTGGAGTGACGTACAGGAGTTCGCTCGGGGTCAGGAAGAAGTAGAGCAGATGCTGTTGGTATCCAGTGATGTGCCAGTTACTGAGACAGGGTGGCCAGCCAACCCGGTCTTGTTCTAGAGGATAGGCATTACGTCAGTCTTTCTCACAGGCCTGTATAACCAGCCATAGCAGACGGTTTGTGCAATACACTCATGTGCTCTCTGCATCTGCCTGGAGCTGCAGATCAAAGCCACCTGCAAACTCCGGAAAGCACAGCACTCTGCTCCCGGCCTGTGCCCAACCTCCCCCCGCCCCCGCCGCCATTGCACTGGACTCCTTCATTTCTGAGTTGAATGAAGAGACCTCGTCCTAATCTACAAGGGCCAGGACTGGAGATGTCAGAGGCTGCTTCTCTATCCACAATGACCCACCAAGACAAGTGCTGTCTGCGGGCCCGCTGCAGCTAGCCAAGCCCAGACTAAGGTTCTCAGACATGGGGGCCCAGCGTTTCCAGCAGTGGGACCTGGCTTTGGGAGTGCTGTGGAGAGGAGACCAGACTGAGGCCGCACCTGTCCCAAGTCCAGGTTTAACTGAAAACCTCTCCTCTCCTCAGTAGTGACACCTGGCTCTGGCCACCCCAGGAGGTGCCTGGCATGGGAAGTTAGGATGAAAAGAGAGAGTGGAGGTGGAGGAGGATCAGAACAGGCTGTGGGGGACGTGGGAATGGGGGCAGATGGAGAAGAGCACCTTCGGGGAACACTTGGGGCTACCTTGTCCAGCACTTGGAATATCACTGTGATGAGCAACTTATGGCAGGTCTGTAGATAGGCATGCCTGACCCTGAGTGACTGTTCGCACCTGACCCACAATAAATCCTTCCAACCAGGGAGGGAATTGCTGTGAAACGCGTGTGTCTTGTCTGCTAGCTGACAAAATATCCAAATTCAAAAATAAATGGGCATGGTCCCTAACCGAGCTACTGTCTGTCTGTAATTACTGTTCACGCTTATGTGGCTCAGTGGAGTTTGTGCCAGCTGGCGTCCTGTTTCCTGGAGTTCTCAGAAATATTTAGACAAATCAGAGAATAGCAGGGTTGGACGGGACCTCAGGAGGTATCTAGTCCAACCCCCTGCTCAAAGCAGGACCAACCCCAACTAAATCATCCCAGCCAGGGCTTGTCAAGCCTGACCTTAAGAACCTTTAAGGATGGAGATTCCACCATCTCCCTAGATAATACAGGTGAGTAAACTGCAAGCTGTTAGGTTTTTGCAGAGATCTCTATTAAGTCAGGTTTCTTGCTAAACTTTACTACCAAGCAGCAGCTAATGGCAGAAAGAGCATGTTCTAGCAGGGTTTGTATTAGTTCAGTGTTTCAGTGGAGTGTCTGACATTCGAGTACGTTACCTGTTTCCTAGGAGACAACAGGAAAGCTCATGAACAGCGAAATCCTAGTGCCTGTGCTGGCTGCCACCATGATCACAATTAACACAAATACTGTAAATGTCAAGGGAAGCTAAATATAGTTCGCACACTGAGTCTTATTGTGCTGTTGTCCGTTAGAGCCTTGCGCTCTGATTGCTGCAAGCACATGGCGTGGGGCCTGCACTGAATGTCAAAGCAAAGTCAGGGCATCAGGGATTTAGTTTAGGATGCGCTGTGCAATGGATGTCCATGGTCATGCCTCTCACTTCCACTCGAACGTGGGCAATGGCCACAGGGGCTTGCCGTTTGTACTCCCTGGGCCAGCTCGGCCCCATGGGCCAGGGTGAGATTTACTCCGAGAAGCACTCACCTGGCTTCTCTCCTGGGTAGCTGCAAGCAGATCGCCCTGAATGTATATGGCAGGTCCTATATGGCAGTAACAGAATCCAGTCGGACCCTCTTCCCTGCCTTTTTCTCACTTCCACCTTCATTCCCATGTACAACGTGCTGGCCTGGCCTTCCCACAAGGCGCCACTCTCTTGTCTGAAGCTTTGGTTCCAATACGTTTGCTTTGCGGGCTCCTCTTAGGCAATATTTCAATGAGCTTCGTAATGAAATGAAACATGGATGATCATAAAGTGAAAGTTCAGTTCTAGTGACCCTAATGTGGTAGTAACAATAGTATCTTTGTTTTTGCAGCATTATTTTACTGTTAGTTTCAACCATGATAATCAGAAAACCCTGGAGCTGAGGACGGAGGATGCCAAAGACTGCGATGAATGGGTAGCAGCGATAACTCACGCAAGGTATCACCTTCTGAAATCGCAAACACCAGGTGACCTGGAGCAGCTCATTTGGCTGCCAGGTGCAGAGCGGCAGTTTCAGAGTCCAGACGCGATGGCGGTTCAATTCATGGAAAAGGATGGTTTGGTGAAGGGGGCCAAAATGTCGCAACTCTCTGTTGCTTAAACAAGCTGCAGTGGGTCGACCTGGGACTTGCTCTTGCAAGAGGCCGATGGATCTGAACGCCCGCTGGTGTCACTGGGAGTTGAGGGAGCGCAGCAGCTTCATGGGAGCAGGCCCCAGGGAGAAGAAAGGGGTGTGTGCAGGAGGCCCAGTTCAAACCCTACTGCTCAGGGGGAGACAGAATTCTAAGGGCCTGATCCTGCAAGCTGCTCTGTGTGGATGGATTCCAGGTAGGTGCACCCGCAGGCAGCCGCTGGCAGGATCTGGCCCCGGTTAATAGTCGCCTCTCTCTGACCTGACCGACTGGCCAAGGGATTAGACCTATCTTTGGTTTCAGAAAAAGTTACTTAATTTTTGTTCTGATCTAAAGAAAATCTGCAAAGAGCAAAGATGAAAGAACAGCAACGGAGAGAACTAGATATTCAAAGCCCAGGTTTTCCTGCTTTGAAAAGGGGAGTGCAGCTCAGTTGCAGTTCTTGGGTGGGAGAGTCCGTGCTGGCCACAGCCTGCAGCGCTAAGGAGAAGTACCCAGGTGGGGGTGGGGGGAGAAGATGCGTAGTATTTGTGGGACGTTAGATAAAAATGTCTGGTGCTGTCTCTGTAAGAAAATCAAGAGCCAGCGTCTGCCCTTCTGCTAAATTCATGGAACTTGACTGGCAGGTGTGACGGGAGAGGGGAATCTGGCCCTGAACGTTTTAATCTCTTTGCCATGTCTCTAGAAGTCACGCTCTCACTTCAGGAAATAGTCAGGGTTTGATCCAGATTCTCACTTGTCAGTCAGTTCTGACTGAGTGTGCGCAGCCCGGCATGTCCACACCCCACGGCAGAGAAGGGCATTGCCTGGTGGAGGAGGCTTCTTGCCTGGTGATAAGGAGCCAGGAAACACTGCAGGAGTGGCCCTGATCCTGCGTAGCTTTACTCATCAGAATCACGTGAGCAAAGTTATGCACATTAAGAGTCTGCAGGATCAGAACCAGCAGAGCCCGATCCCCCGTGACGTAGTATGGCAAGACTTTCAGCGAGCCCTTGGCCTGAGTGAGGCTTGCAGGGTCAGCGTTGGCCGAGCTTGCAATGGTACCTGAGCGCCTCCCCCCACAGCAGGTACCAGAGCACAGGCTGAGCGAACTGCAGGGAATAGAGAGCAAGGAGGGAAAGGAGGATGGAAGGGGAGGAAACATTTTAATTGATGTGTCTATATAACAGTTATAGGAATCTTGCTACAGAGCATGAAGCTTTAATGCAGAAGTACCTCCATTTACTTCAGATTGTGGAAACCGAGAAAACTGTTGCCAAGCAACTAAGACAACAGATTGAAGATGGGGAAATCGAGATTGAACGTCTGAAATCGGAGGTAAAGAGCCCAACTCTCCAATGATACTGATCATTCTGAATTCAAAGCAAAAGGCACTGTTGGTTCATTTCCAGTAGGTTACAGGAAACATGCAGGTCAGGTCACTTGGTCATATGGGTGTATTTATCACCTCATTTATTCTGGCATAATGGCGAGAGAAATGGACCATAGTCATTAAATGGATGGAGTTACACCAGGAAGTGGATTTGGCCCTATGCGTTTATATTGTCCTACTCAGGGTCCCTGCAGTGGATTGTCAAGGTGTTTTCTAGTATCATTGGCAGTCTTGGTTGGTCTAGCTGTGTTGGTCCCAGTACATTAGAAAGTTGCCCACCTTGTGTTTCTAGGGTCATGAAATTTTCAACAGAATCTGTGATCCCATCTGAACGAATGACCCCTCTGACTCTCCCCTGCCTGCCCCTCGGGTGGTTATGTACAGCAGTGCAAAGGAGCTGTAAAACATTCACTTTTGGGAATTGGAGGCATGCCATGCCCTTTGCAGTTACTTTGCACAGTTGCCAGTGACCACAAGAGATGCAAGGCAGTGAAAATTCGGCACTCTATTTCTAACAATTAGCGGCAGCAGTGAAGTCTATCAGATGCATGCGTCTGCCTAATGCTTGGCATAGAATGCCTGTTTGGGCTGTATGTGACACATAGGGGAGTGATTTAAAAAGCTGATTATATTTTACAGGCAAAGGTTAAAGCTGGTGGTTTTGGGTGGTGGGTGGAGAAAAGTAGAGAATTTCTGTGTTATTTTTGTCCATTATTCTATGTAACACAATAATTAGATGTCCATTTACTGTGAAAACTTACATAAAGAAGTCAACAATTAGATGGCTAGAGAGAAGGAAAAGGAAAAAACATGAAAATGGATATGCCCTGCTGTTTCTAGGGCCAGGTCAAGCTTTGTAAGTGAATCTCCCTTTGCTATATACAAACTGCCATCACTTTGGTACCTAAATACATTCAGGGCAATGCATGTTAATGAATGCTTTACATTAAATTGACAATTCACTAAGACTAAGCAAGTGGCTTTAAACAGAGAACAGCTCTGAAAGCATTTCTAAGTGCTGCATTGCCTTTAAAACATTGCAGTTGTGGCATATGCATCAACTTAATGCACTGTGATTGTAAACGTGCAGGATACAGCAGGAATAGAGACGATGGAAATTAAAACACGCAAAACGGCAAAACACAAACATTATTCAGCAGAGCAATACTGAATACAAAAGGGGGAAATCATTAAGGTAACTTAGACTGAAGGCAAAAGTCTGGGGGTCTATTATACTTTATATATTTGCCTCTATTGTTAAGAGTATAAACATACGGGGGTATGTTCCCCAACTTGATTGGCATCCCATTAATGATACCATACGCTGTACAGATGACTAAAAGGAGAATTACACCTCATAAGCGCAATTCCGTATCTCTTGTTTTACCATTTTTAATAGATTTTTAAGCTGATGGTGTTGTAATAATCAGGGTGAACCAGTAGGTGGCACTCTTCCTTGAGCCCCTACTGACTACTGTCCCAATCTTACAGCACCGTGTTGGATAACTTTGGGGTGAGTCATAACTGGAGGAGGGCGGGAAACAGTTTCCTTCTCCTGCAAGAATTTTCAAGATTTAGAAGATTTTTCCCATCCCAAATTGGTATGAAAATACACATCTCGAAAATAATAACAAACCAATGAGCTGAACATTTTTTGGATCTGGTCAATCAGAATGAAACGTTTTAATAATTTCAACATGTTTGGTTTAGATTTTTTTCTTTTTATATTTTTTACCTTTTTTTTTTTTTTAGTAAAAATTATCTAAAATTTCGAAACACAAAGTTGTGCTGAACTGAAACAAAACCGTTCAGTTAGCGAATGTCCAAGTGGGACGTTTTGACAACTTTGAAACTTTAAAAAAAAAAAAGTTCTGATTGGGAGATTGGTTGAAACGGACCCTTGATGGACAATTCCTGACCCAAGGCGCTGGCCAGGAGGGTTGTTAACGATCCCATGGCAGTGTTCGAGGCGAAAGAGTCAGCCCTGGGATTCTGGTGATTGGGATGCTGGGATACTGATTCTTCCTTTTTACATTTTAATGGTGCTTGATCACAAAAGTCTCTGGGTGCCCGGGCACCAGCACCCCCCCAAAGTAATGAAAGGGACTCCCTCTCCCCCAGGAACTATGCCTGCCCCCCTCCCAACCCAGCCTGCCCCAGCCAACAGCCCAAGGACAGAGAGAAGCTTTGGGCCACGTCCTACAAATCAACACACTCTGTTGGCGCAGCGGGGGGAGAGAACTCCATAGCTGAGGGGCTTCTCCGCCAAGAACGCTTGGTCACCAGCTGCCTTGCCCTGAAATCTGGTGCACGGTCGCTCAGTCTTCCCAGCTGAGCCCCGCTGTCTGTGCAGAGCCTAAAGCAGAACCAGCGTCTCGGCCAGGACCCCGGGCTTTCGAGATCAGTGCAACACTTTGAATTGCACCAGAACTGAACAGGCACGCAGAGCAGCTGGCAAAACCGTGGTGTCCTGGGCTGTCTGTGGCTGATTCCACTCTGCAGGGCTGGCAGTGAGAAAAACACACTCCACTCTCTGGACCCTGGGTGCAAGCTGCTGCATGCCAGAGGCAGAGAAGTGAGCTCTTCTGAAACACCGGGATGAGTCAGGCAGAAACGTCCCCTCTGCAAGGGCGAGCTTGCAATAGGCAAAGGGGGAGTAAGCGCCATCCACAGCATCCGCCGTTTGGGGGCAGGATTTTAATGAGAATGTCACCGAGCCCCAATCCTGCAGTTGGCTGCACCTGTGGGGAAGTGCGCCCACTGCAGGACACAAAGGCCGAGCTGACCCTGAGGAGCTCTGGAAAAACAACCCCGCGGTCCGGTTTACGGAGTTGTTGTAACGCAGGCGTTATTATTTGCAGTCGCCACTTCCTAAGTGTTAACACTTGGGATTAAAAAGAACTGGCTGGGGTTTAACCCCTGGGCCTGCTGGAGATGGTAAATGAACCCCATTGACCCATCGCAGTTGTTAAATACAAATACAGCTGTTGCTGCTCTCCAAAGCGACGTATGACGGGCGCTATCCTAATTAGATCCATTTTCTGCTGTTCATCTCAGCTGGGCCAAGTTTTCCAGCCCTCCTGTCCCTGGGGATTAAGGCCTCAGTGCTAATTATTGACATTTTTAATAAGGCAAATATGGGAGTTGTGTGCAAACCCTAAAATTGGCCAAGGGATTATGGATTAAAAATGCCAAGCAATCAATAATCTAGGAACTGGCCAAGTGTTAGCAGTTAATTAGCACTTCTCTGAGCCCAAATGCATTGGATTTTACCTTGTGGTGTTTTTTTCCCCCTCTTCCGTGTTCTTTGAAGTAGAGATCAAATAATCAGATTCTGCTTTAATGTGCAAATTCTGCTTCCTTGATTTAAAAAAGGAAGAAAAGAAAACCCAGCCTGTTCCCACCCTGGGTATTAGTCAGATGATGTAAGCCTCGCTCCCAGCTCGGAAAAGTCAGTTCACCCATTAGTTGGTAGAAAAAATGAGATAATTCAGTTTTGTCGTTAATGTGCTGTCTTTGATAAACGCTAATTATTAATTAATTACGCCGTTTTGCGGCTGGCCCCGTGGCGCAGTTGGCAGAGCTGGGGAGACCTGCTTCCAAGCGAGGCATCTGCTATTCTGGAGCCAAACCTTAGAACTCCTGGTGCTTGGCCTAGCAAGGGGCTGGGAGCAGTGTGGAAGAGATACTCAGGCCAGATCCTGCATCGTTCTGATTGCTTCCGAGTAGTGCTCAGAGAACGTGAGGGTCCTCAGAACCCCTTGGGAGCGCTCAGCACTTCGCAGGTTTGGGCCCTGAGGCCCCAATTCAGAAAAGTGTCCCTGTTCAGCAAAGCGCTTGAGTATGCACATCAATCAAGTGGATTGAAACACATACTTAAAGTTAAGCACATGCTGCAGTGATTTCCTGAATCAAATGCTTCGTGCTAGAACAGAGCCGTGGTAGTCTGCGTTGCTCTGTCTGAACCGCTGCAGCTGGCTGTGCAGTGAAAATTCAGCTGCAAAGCGACCTGTCTTCTGTGAGTCATAAAACAAGGGCTGGAAAGGGAGATCTGAAAAGTAAAAGAGGGCCCCGGAAGGACGGGAAAGAACAACTTTGCTCCATCTTGTCTTTCCTTTGAATCAGCAATTCCTTGGTTTGGAAAGCCCCATACCCGTATGGAAAGGCCTGATGGAATTGGATAGAGAATGTTACCACCTTTCTGTAGCGTCTGTAATGCAGCCTATAGAAGTATATTGCAGAAGTGCAATTTCTTTAGGTTGGTTTAAAATTCTGTAGAAAGGCACCCCATTGCTTATTAAATTTTATCCTGTTAAAAATCCCTTCAGTAGGAACCTATTCAATTTTTAAAGGGACTTACTGATTTCATCCCTAGTAAATTCTATAGGGCTTTATAGGGATATGGAAGAAATGTTTCCTGTTACGGATACAGTACATGTTCTGTCAAGATCCCGTTGCCCATGATTCTAACCGCTTTGTCAGAATGGTCTTGGCGCAGTTCAAACCCTGCAGAACTAAAACGAGTTTTCAATTATTCACCATTTCGCATGAACATTTACATTTTCATTTTCAAAAATGTTCAGTTTTGTTTTTTTAATCTTCCTCCCTTCCTTTCTCCTTTTCCTCCCCCTTCCCCTTTTTCCCCATCTTGCCACTAAAAACAGGGCAGGAAAAGAGGGAATGGGGGAGGGGAGAAAACCCAATAATCCATCTAAATGTTCGTGCGAAATTGTGAATAATTGAAAACTCGTTCCTGTCTGAAAGGCGCAGGATAAAAGTGACTTGGGAATTTTCTGCAATTTCTTCCCACCCCATTTCTTGACAAGCTCTGTCCAGAGACTTTATCATAGAGCAGTTGCCCAGTTTTGCATTTGGTATCTGGCAATATTTCTAGCCTAGAACTGTTACATCCTATTTCCCATTTTTTAAAATATCTTGGATAAAATGTGTTCAGCCTATATTTCAAATATGTTATCCTACATACAACTAGTTTAGTTTGTTGATATTTAGAATACTCTTGTCTTTTCATCAGTGCATCGTTAGTGCTTTCTCATTAGAGGCAGAATCAACATGATCTGTTACATTTGTAATTTAAAATGGAATCAGGGCTAGAGCTCAGCGTTGTACCGGAGTCGAATGATTTTATCACACAGTTCACTTCTGGCCCTTGCAGTTACTGGCTGGTGCATGCAGGTCACTGGGGACAGGCCTTAGTTCACACACGTATTTTCACTTCCTGCGCTTGTGCACGGAGCTGTCTCGCTGGACCTTTTGGTCAGTTTGTTTTCCTGTGTGTTTATAGATTGCCTCCTTGCTTAAAGATAACGAGCGCATCCAGTCCACTCAGAGCAGCGCGCCAAGTGACGATGACAGCGATATCAAGAAAATCAAAAAGGTTTGTTTTGTCACGTTAAAGATCCGTTCGCAGAAGTTGTGACTAAACCCTGGCGCTGGGTACTTGCGACTGACCTGCAAGGAGCCGTGACGTGAGCACTTGACTTGAAATGTATTTCAGGGAATGAAGCTTGATCTTTGCGACCTGCTGCGGTGTTGATTGGGCTGGGCTGTTTGACGAGCCGTCCCCGCTCTATGAATTCAGGAAGGGGAATGCTGCTCTGTAAAGCTTTCTGCTAATTGTCTCTGCCTTCTTCAGTACTGACCACTTCTGCTGTTGGTGTGGGCACCTCACCGCCCTACTGTGTCAGCGCGTAGACGAATAGCCCCGTCTTAAATCTTGCCATTTCGGTGTAGTGGGGACCTGTGAAAAGCAGGATTCCCTACAGGCAGAGATTTACAGACTCGGAGATGCTGCAGGGAAATTGTGTTAGAATGAATTCTTCCTTGCAGAGAACAAATAATCCTTTAAAGCAATCGCCATTTCTTACACAGCCTGCTCCAGTATTTCTAAAGCTGCAAGCAGAAAACGGGTTAAATCTGACCATTGCAGGAGAGCATCGTGGGCTAACTACAACTTGCACAGAAAATCAGCCCGGTCTCTCCTTGGGGTCAGTTTCCCCTGCACAGAGACCTGGTCCTGCAGTTACTCCACCTCCGTGGAGAACCCCCACTGACTGCCGTTAGCGACACATGTACAGGAGAAGGAGTCCTGGCTCTGCCCCCTCCCGCCCCGCTGGTTCGGGGCTGTCGCGTTGTTGGACTGCCTTTGTTTGTTGTGTAGGAGATTTCAGCCGTAGAACATTGCACTTTCAGGTTTAAGTGGGTGTGACTATGGCTAGATCTAGGTACAGATTTGGGTATGTTCTAGATATTTTTTATTGTACATACAAGGATCAAAAGCTTTTTGTTTTTAACGTAGCAAACCTGTCTCTGTATATTATTTTGTGTGTGTGTGTGTGTGTGCGCACGCACAAACCTACGGGTTGATCAATGAATTGGTAGATGGATAGCTCTGTGTTAGGTACTGGGTAGGTTGGGTATTTTCATATCCTCACTGTCCCGCTGACAGTTTGGGGCGCTGTACTTTACCTGTGCAGTGAGGGGTGAAGTGTTAATGGGGTTTTCTTTTCGTCTGATAATGAGCCTTACGTTCATCTTTGTAAAAGGAGAAAGAGGCGATCGTATGCACCAAGAAAGTGCCTTTCAGTGGGTTCTTGTTCATGTCCCAGCAGCGAGGACATAGAGAAGTACAGATAACAGAAACCGTTATGTGCGGGCTCAGCACAAAGCCACATGAACATCATTAGCATACCTGCTGTACAGATGTGTTGTGGTAGAACCTCCACACAATGGTCTGTTAATGGAAGAGCTTTTTGGTCTTTGCACCTAAACTGCTGCATAAATGCTAGCCCAGGCTGACGTGTAAAACCCCTAATGAGGTTGTTAATCTGTTAACAGGTCCAGAGCTTTCTCCGGGGCTGGCTATGCAGGAGAAAATGGAAGACGATCATTCAGGACTATATCAGATCTCCTCACGCTGACAGCATGAGGAAAAGGAACCAGGTTGTCTTCAGCATGCTGGAGGCAGAAGCAGAATATGTTCAACAGTTGCATATTCTGGTCAACAACTTCCTTCGCCCGCTGAGGATGGCAGCGAGCTCCAAGAAGCCTCCCATCACCCACGATGATGTCAGCAGCATATTCCTGAACAGGTGAGCGACGTTCCTGGATGACCCATGCTCAGGGGAAGCTAGTGGTGTACTGATGGGAATGGGATAGGATGCAAAGGAGGGGGGGGCATATGCCCAGTTCCCCCTCCACAACCGGCTGCGTGGTGATTGCAGGCGCTTTTGCTGGGCTTAGAGTGCCTGGTTTCAGTGATTGTCCAACCAAGGAGCACATTCCTATGGCAGGGAGGGCAGGATTGTCAGTGGAGTCACTGGACCTGCCATGGGATTTTGGTCACTCTGATGACCTCCTGCAGGCATGGGCAGTGCCCGGCAGTGTTCCTGATGGAGGGGCTCCTTGGCAGAGCTCCCTGCAGCTAAGCATTCAGAGTCGCCCCTTCTCTCAGGAGCAGGGCTTTCAGAGGCCTGGAGAGAGTGGAGGAGGGAGCGGGAGAATATAAACAGACTCTTGGCCCTCTCTTGCCCAGCGTGTCGCCTACATCAGGCCTTTCCTGCATGGAACCAGATTTAGGAGTTTCTCCTCTAAGCGGCTCACCTACCCATCCCCCAATCCTTTTCTTACTTATCCAGAAACAACTTCCAGTGTCCCACACTGGGGAGCATGAGGCCAGGTGATGAACAAATAGCTCAGGCCTTGAAGAGCAAATAAATGGAGGAATCAGAGCTTCCCTGATTTGCTATAAGGTGCTTCTCATACCCAAGGTTTCCCCTCATTTTTGGATGGCTCCAATGCTTACATCAATCCCACCCACATTCCAAGCGTTAAAAAGTGTACTTCTGGCTCTGCTCCCTGCAATAAGGGCGGGGGCCTGGTATCTAACTAGAAAATGTCAGTCAGCTCCCTGCCACAGGCAGAAATCCAAATGTGCAAAGGGTCTGTTGTGCACGGAGGAGCCATACAGTGAAAGCTCTCAGCAGCGACTGCGTATTCATGCACTCATTGAAAACGGGAGGTGCTACGGACTCCTTGTTTTTCAAAAGAGTTGAGTTCTCTGCCGGCTGTTCTGTCCTGAGACAATGGGAAATGCACCGGTCCTGAAAGCTGAAGGAGTTGAGTTAGTTTGCTTTGGTTTCCATTGGCTTTAGGCAAGAGAGCTGAGGTTATCTCTGTATAACGAATGGGTCACATGAGAAAAAGGAACCAGGTTGTCTTCAGCATGCAGGAGGCAGAAGCAGAATACGTTCAACAGCTGCACAGAAGAAAAAGGGAAGGAGAGAACATAATAGCGGGGAGAGATGTATAGTATGCATCCGAAGAAGTGGGCTGTAGTCCACGAAAGCTGATGCTCTAATAAATTTGTTAGTCTCTAAGGTGCCACAAGTACTCCTGTTCTTCTTTTTGAGTATATAGAGAGCAGGTGTAATCTCTCACCTATGGTCTGCATAATGCTCTGTGCTTCGAGAGATGCTGCATGTCAGAGCCACCGTGGACTGCCCAGAGAGCAATCCAGCCACAGGCCCTGGCTGAGGAGGAAGAATTAAGATGCTTCAATCCAGCCTGGGCCAAACAAAGGCATTGCCAAGTGTGTCACTGCGACACGCCAGGTTTAACAGCATCATCCCTGCTGAATCCGGCATGAGGACATCGACTCTCGGACAGATCGTAATACCAAGTCCTGCTCTAGAGCCGGTCTCGCTCGAGAGAATGGAAACCCGCCGTGGCAGATGTCTGCCCAAGGGCTGGTGTACGACATCTCCTGTAGCACTGTTCAACTCCTCGGTGGCCGGAATACAAAGTTCTTTCAATGGAGTCATTCCTGGCCCACTCCTGTAAGGTGCCCAGTGGATACGCTCAGTCAGATGTCAGCCCTAGCAGGCGTAGGTGTGGGAGGGGAAAGTTTAGCACCATGTTACTATTCTCCCCCTCCCTCCCGTCCACCTCCTACTATACCCCCAAGAAGCTCCTACGCTCCCTGTCTGGGTTGTCAGGCTGCCTGAGCGAGGAGGAGAGGGGAGGGACGGAGAAACCCCAAGCCAGCATCAGCGTTGTTCTCCCAAGGGCCCGTCGGAATTCAGTGCTGGTTTAAGGTGCTGATGCCCGAGTGGTTTTGTTCTGGCTATTTACTTTTGCGGATCATGTGACAGAAAACGGTCCGGCGGAAGCAAGGAGAGACTCTGCAGGGCCCGTGAGGGTGCTGGTCTGGTCTGGGAGAACAGAACTTCGCACTCGCTGCTGTCGGGTTTGTCCCTTGACGGGCTGAACTAACTGACCGAGGGCAAGAAAAATCCCCTAGTGAGTTAAACAGCGAGATGCCAGCTGAACCATGCAGGCCGTGCCCGAGAGGGGTTTGGCTTCCTAATTCCTATGAGAGGACTGGGGGGGGCAGGAAATCTGGAGCCAAACCTCAGGACTAGAAGAGATTGCAGCATCCCCTGGGAAGGAGTCGTAGAGGAGATTGGACAATGGCGCTCTGTCCCCAGAGGTTCTTCAGCGTTAAGGACACGCACGCTCAAGGGGATGCTGCTACCGTTATCTCGCTGCAACTGCCACAACGCTGTGCAGGAAACCAAACCCACCTCACGGGGGATTTTCCAGGGCACGCCCATGGCAGGCAGTGCTGAGTTCACCCCTTCAGGCCAGCCGGTGCCGGGCTGAATGCTCTGTCAGAGGGAGCTGAAACTCCCTGAAACCCTGCTTTCATCACCGCTCCTGTCATCCAGAAAACCACTCGCTCTGTTGCTATGGCTACAGATGCAGTGTATCCTTCACAGCACGGAAAGTGCCAACCCAGCACAGACTCTCTAGCCTGTTTTTCCCCCCATTAGGTTGGGGCCGGTTTTAACTGGGATTGGATTTATGAGCAGTAAAATACCTGTCCTGGGGTGTTGTGAGGAGCACCCCAAGGACAGAGATGGGCCCAGGTGACAGAATTCCAATCCTCACTCTCCCAGAGCTCCAGGCCCATGTGCAGCAGGGGTTTGGCCCATTGTAGAAAGATGGAGAAGCTGCAATTTGGCCCTGGATCTCGATCTGAGCTTTCCCAAACTCTGCAACTGCTCACATCCAGGATTCTGATTCAGGACCATCTTTAATTCTGGGCCTTCCAAGATCTATATCAATGCATTGTTAGACCACTCCTTAGCCCCTATGTTGCCTTGTTTAGCTCACCTGAAGAGAGTCCCTTCCTTTGGAATTAGTGTTGAGTGGATACTGAAAAATTCAGAGAGCTGGTTCACAGACACGTCTAAGCTGATCTGAGCAGCTCCCTCTGGTCCGGGACCCAGGAAATCTCATTAATTTGCTGGTACTTCCCAGTTTTAGGTAACTCAAAACTATACTAAGAAGAGAATTTCCCAGGCTCCTTCTGATTCCAGCTTAAACCAGAAAACGCAGAGCCCTATGGAAATGGGCGAGCGAAAGTTAGCTGACTTTCACGGACCCTCAAAAAGAGTTTGGCTGAGTCAGCAGGGAAGTGTCGTTAGTGTGTTCAGAGGGGCCACACGGGAGAGTGAGCCCTGTGTCCTGATTAGAGTCCAACTCTGGTGATTCCTTTCTCCATGCAGGACAATGGCAGAACTTATTCCCCGCGCTGCTGGCTAGCGCATCCCACCCCAAGCTCGCTGTGCTTCCCCTCTGGGAAATGCAGTCACAGCTCGTGCTCATGCTGTAAGGAGACGGAGTAGGTTGCAGAGGTGATACAGCCTCAGGGAAATCATCAGACATCAGACTGGAAGGGACCTGCTGGGTCATGAGTCCAGTCCCTGCTATCCAGGGCCGGCTTTAGGGAAAATGGCACCCTCCCCCCATCACCCCTGGCCTTCACGGGCTCTCCCCCGCCCCCTCCCCCATCACCTCCGGGCCCCGCTGCCTCCCCCATTGCTTAATTTGTATTGAAAGAGGTGTCAGAGCTCAGCCCCGGCACAAATTAAGCACTGGCAGATCCTTGTTGTGCGAATGCCCATTTCTTCAAACCCCAAATACAGACACAGAACCCACAAGTGACATTTCACTCCTGTAATTGTGACACACACACAAATCAGTTGCTACCATCTTCATTGAGACCGGGCAGAGGTGAGTGGTGCGTCAAACTGTCCACCAGGCACCGATGCCAGCGGGAAGGGAGGGTCCTGACTGATATCCCCGTCAGGCACCAAGAAGCCTGCAAACACCGCAGAGTGAAGCTGAGAGAGGGTGAAAAACAAGGAGAGCAGCATGGCCGCACCCAGCAAAGAAAAACTCTGCAAGAGTCACAGAACTAGTGAGATCTGTGTCCGGGGCAGCAGGTCAGGGAAGGCAGCCGGAAGGGCTTGGCAAGCAGATGGCAACAGTCATTTGTGTGCTGCTGAAAATTAAACAACTCCTTTGCCTCCCTGTCAGCAAAGGAAGATGAGGGACGTGTAGCAGGGGAAAGCAGAAATTCCCCAGAGAAGGAAAAAGCAAAGGGGGAAACTCTAATCAGCATCCTGCCTGCAAACTGGGGAGGAAGAGACCTGACAGCTATCCCAAGCCGGGTGCATCCCGTGCTGAAGGCAAAAGACAAGAAAAACTAGGCAACCGTAACCTACCGAATAAGACACCTGTGCAGAGGGGGGCAGGGAATAGCAGGAGAACTTGCTTACAATAAAGCCAGGTCCCTGGTACAGGAAAGTACAGACCTGCACATTTCAATTCTGCAGGTGGGATGATAGTGATAAAACTAATTATGGCTGTGTAACGATGCGGTTCTGGCAGGACCCAACTGAGAGTGCCAATTCAGGACAAATTGCTCCAACAGGGCAGTTACAGCCCAAGGCTGGGGTTTTTCCACCTCTAAGGCAAACCAAACCAGCCAGACAAAGAGGACTTTGGTCTCACCCCACTGGCTAACCACAAGTCACACAAGCAATTTCCTTAGACACTCCAGTTTTCCAGTATCACCACCAGTGCCACACATATGGGGACAAATGGTTATGAAAACCAATACCCCAGTAAAAGAAAAAAGGCTCTCTCGATCCCAAAGGACCAAGCCCCAGACCCAGGTCAATATATAAATTAGATCTTACCCACAAATCACGCTGTTGCCAATCCTTTAGAATCTAAAATCTAAAGGTTTATTCATAAAAGGAAAAAATAAAGGTGAGAGCTAGAATTGGTTAAATGGAATCAATGACATACAGTAATGGCAAAGTTCTTGGCTCAGGCTTGTAGCAGTGATGAGATAAACCACAGGTTCAAATCAAGTCTCTGGAATACATCCCCAGCTGGGATGGGTCCTCAGTCCTTTGTGTAGAGCTTCCATTTGTAGCAAAGTCCCTCCAGAGATATGAAGCAGGATTGAAGACCAAATGGAGATGAGGTATCAGCCTTATATAGTCTTTTCCAGGTGTAAGAACACCTCTTTGTCCTTACTGTGGAAAATTACAGCAAAATGGAGTCTGGAGTCACATGAGCAAGTCCCTGTATACTTTGCTGAGTTACAAGGCGTATCTGCCTTCTCTCCATGGGTCAGTTGTATAGCTGATGATCCTTAATGGGCCATCAAGCAGGCTAGGCAGAGCTAACACCAACTTGTCTGGGATGTCACCCAGCAGCACAGCATAAGTTTGAAATACAGACAGTATAGAGCCAATATTCATAACTTCAACTACAAAATTGATACACACATATAGACAGCATAATCATAACCAGTAAACCATAACCTTGTCTTAGACACCTCATTTGACCCCCTTTTTACAAGATTTGGTGCCACTACAGGACTTTGGTTGCAACCATGTTCTATATGGTTTCAGATTATATCAATAACGTCACAGGCTGTAATGGTGAAACACGTAGACTGATGAGTTAATCAAGGACAGTCAGCTCTGAATCACAGGAGGGAAATCGTAACTAATTGATGCAAAATTATTTTGGGGTGCTTTGATAGAGAGTGGAATGGAAGCTGGGGAAATCTACGAAGCAGGTGCAAGGTCAAGGCCCACCTGGGCCACTGTGCAGCCTTCTGCTCACCTGATCATTAAACGAAGAAGAGAGACAAGGCAGTGACAGAGCAGAGGCTAGGAGCAGCAGACAGAGGCTCAAGGAGGGTGTTAGAGAAACTGGACAAGCCCCTGCCACTCTGCATATCATTCCCAGCCCTCTCTGGAGGGGAGCCGCAGCCAGCCGGACTCAGGAATGGCCCAGTCGAGGTGCACGTGTGGTGCGCGTTTGGTATCTTGCTAGGGCGTGGCTTTGGGCGGCTGCCCTCCACCAGGGAATCCGTCTCCAGATTGAAACAGAGGAGGCCTCTTGCTAGTGCACAGTTCCCTTGTTGTACACGTCCCCGGGGGTGGTGCTGGCTGTTCGTTTTCAATCTGCCCCGAGATGATCCTTCATTACAGGACTTGATTCACGGGACTGTTCATGGGATCCTACATCTCACTCCTGGGAAACGGGAACCACTCTTTGGCTCACACTCTCCCTTTCTTCTTCTCACCCCACTGTTCCCACTAATCCTTTCCCTCGTCCCATGCTGAGGAGTTTCTCTCCATCCGTCACTCTTCCAGTCTCTCCTCATCAGCCAGTCCAGCCAGTCTCCTCCCCATTTCACGGTGCCTCTCTGGCCTCCCCCCAGTAGAAGTGCCAGGATTAGTTAATTGGTTCTCATCCGTCTCTCTACCTTTTGGTTTATCTTTCAGTGAAACAATCATGTTTTTGCACCAGATCTTTTATCAAGGCCTGAAAGCAAGAATATCTAGTTGGCCGACGCTAGTGCTTGGTGAGTAGCTGCTGTTTCTTTATTGCATGTTATTGTTCACTCTCATTAAAGTCTTGCCTGTCCTTCCTTCTAATAAACTTTACAGTGGTTCTCTCTGATCCACATCACTGCAGTGAATTGTGGCTAATTGTTGTGGTAAGGCATCCATTTTTTTCATTCCTGGGGGAAAAAACCCCAAACCAATTCTAGTCTGCCATGCAGCTCAGGTTTTGTACTCCAGTGACCTGACTGGCTGACCTCATGGGACTTTTCTTGATTCACAGAAGAGTTTATCATGATGCCGAAGGTTCACACACAGTCCGGATGGATCCCACAGTTAAAGCTCAGAGATTGGCCAATGTAGCAGCTCCTTTGCTGCCTGTTCGATCCCCAGCTCCGCGTTCAGGAGCTCTCCGGTGCTCTGCGCAGTAGTTCTCAGACAGGGAGCCCAGTCTTGACTCTGCTGGCTACTCCATTGTGAACTTCTCTTCCTGTGGTTTTTGTGGGCACTCAGCCGGTGCAGGGTAACATGCCCCACCCTGCAATGCCATAGGAAACACTCAGAAGGCCAGGCTTTTCCTCCTGGAGTGATACAAGTGCCAGCACTCCCGCGTACTGCCTGATGCACCTTTAAAGGTGCGTGTCCCTAAACCAGGGGGCTCAAGGGAGGCCAGTCAAACTGGGACTTGGATTTCCTTGTTGTGCAAATGCCCATTTTTTCAAACCCAAAATACAGACACAGAACCTACGCGTGACATGTCACGCCCGTAAATGTCAGACACAAACACAAAGCAGTTGCTACCATCTTCCTTCAGGCCAGGCATAAGTGAGCGAACCTGTCGGCCCGGCACCGATGCTGAAGCGGCCAGAGCCCGTTCTGAGTGCGAGGCTCTCGTGCGGTGCAGTAACCTGCTCGTTGCCTGCTTGCTTACAGCTGACTTGTTTGACATCCTGCTGCCCATGCTGAACATCTACCAGGAGTTTGTGAGAAACCACCAGTACAGCCTGCAAATCCTGGCCCACTGCAAGCAGAACCGTGACTTCGACAAGCTGCTGAAGCACTACGAGGCCAAGCCGGACTGCGAGGAGAGGACGCTGGAGACCTTCCTGACGTACCCCATGTTCCAGGTGACACATGGCTCACGTGGCAGGTGCTAGCGGGCCATAAAATGCAGCGAGGAAACCTCCTGCTCCCCAGATCTATTGAGCCTCCTGGGCTCTGCTTATAAATAATCTCTCAGGGCAGCGGAGAAGGAGGGGGCCTGGCTGGCTGTTTAGAATAGGAGTTTGTTTGGAATATTCTGGGCCATGAAGTGACTGGCCAAACGTAGGCTCAGCCACTCCTAGCCTGGTCACAGCCCAACGGGCTCCCTCCCTGCCGATGGCCACTCACACCCTGAGTGGGGGCAGGGATGGCCCCTAGGTTGGTTTCCTAGCCTCCCCCCACCCCCAGCACCACAGACCATTTTGGGGTCGCTCTAGCCTGAGCTCAGGGGAGAGCCTCCGCCTCTGCCCCTCCTTACCAGGGCACTGGAGACCTGGCAGTGTGAGAGCCCGACTCCCTCAGCCGGGAAAGCCACAAACGGCTTGAAACCCTCGGCCACCAGGTAACTAGTCTGTTGGACTCTGAGTTACTCCCATCGCTGGGTCCCTCTCCATTCGCCCACGGCCTCCGGCTGACCCCCCAGAGACCCCAGGGGGCAGAGTCAGCAAAGACTGGGGCACTCGCCGGCCGGGGCAAGCCGGGGGCTCCTCACGTTACTGCCATGCTCAGTGATGGGAAACAAAGTCCCTGTAAGTCTCAGTGTCCCTAAGCGTGTCAGAGACCTTGGCAAGCGGAGTACCCATGAACGCGAGAGCCATTCTCGCTTGCCCAGACACGGGGGATAACACGGCTTTAGAACCACCATCCTGCGAGCCTGCCACCCGCCACGGCTGAAGGTGGGGCACAAGGATTATTTTTGAAACGAAGCCTCCAGCTGAAACTTGTGAGTTCCAGAAAGACCAGGGTGAGGCCCAGTTAACCAGTTAAATGCTGGTACCTGAATTACTGGATATGAACCTGAAATCTGGTCAAGCTGGGCTTGGTGAAGGACCCCAGAAGCTGTGCCGGGGCAGGACCTGAGCCTGTGCATGGGGAAGGGGTCGCTTTCCGGAGCGGGGCTCGGTGCAGGACTGGATGGGTGGGCGCTCGTGGCTTTATGGAGCAGCGCAAAGAAGTTTGTAGAGGTTGAGGACCCAGCTCAGTTCACTTTGTACAAACCAGTCGTCCTTATGTCAGTGTTAATGCTCATTTGCTCCCGCGATCGTTTCCTTCCGCTGACCCTGATTTCCGGTTTGCGTTCCAACTCAGATTCCCAGGTACATTCTGACGTTACATGAGCTGCTGGCGCACACGCCCCATGAGCACGTGGAGAGGAACAGCCTGGACTACGCCAAGTCCAAGCTAGAAGAGCTTTCCAGGTCAGAACCGTCACGCGCTGATTCCTTCTCCTTCCAAGGAAGGCTCCAAAAGCTCTGTGCCGCGGCACCGGTTCTTGTCTCCGAAGAGCAGGCGTGGTGGAGACGCAGGGTGCATGCTGAGGGAGGGGAAGGTGTGTTCCTTTTGAGGTGAAATATAGGAGAAACTAAGGGGAAGTTGAATTCTTATGTAGTCATTTCCCTGCCAAATGCATGACTATCGTTCTGGCTTCTTGCTCCATGAGGCCATCCATGAACTTGCTGAGTGTGTCGGCATTGCTTGGTGGCTCTGTGGTAACGAGTCTGCCGGGGGGAACAATGGGGAGGAGTATCTGTGGTGCACCAGGTGCAGGGAAAGGACGGGTCCAAGATGGCCTGGGTTATTTTAGGTTCAGACCTTCCCTTGGAACAGCGTCATGCTCGTGGTACCAAGGCTGAGAAGCATTGAACGCTCCTTCGCCTGCGGTGCCGAGGGTGTGAAACCACAAACCTCCCAAATGGAACCGAGCACTCATGTCACATCCCGTCGTTCTGAGCTCTGTGATGTCCAAATCAATGAATTAGGTCCCACCTGCCTCCCCTCCCAGAAGAGGAGAGAGTCCACCTAAAACACGGCAGCGCTGTCCGGACCAGGACAACAAGCTACTGCTGAAGCTGTGTTGGTGTCGATTTCCCCCGAATCAGTACTGAGAACAGGGCGAGGGTGGGTACATCGGTTCCAGCAGCACTGCAGAAAGCGTCTCCAGACGTCGCTAGCGTTCACCCCCTTTCCAGTACTGATCTGGGGGGAACCGGTGCTGAAATCCCTTTCCCAACACTCTCCTCCAGACAAGACTGAGGAGTTCGAGCTTGCGGAATCGTTGCTGCATGGAAGGGGTAGGAACCAGAGCCATTAAATCCCCTGGGACCCAGAATTTTTCATGCAAATCACAGGGCTCTGTGCTGGCTGTGCCTGGAGCCAGTCACGTGGGATGCCAGCCCGGCAGCATCCTTACTGCCTCGAAAATGAGTCTGCTTTCGGGTGAACGCCTGCACACAGGGGCTTTTTCTCTTCTTTCCAAGTGCAATGTGGAAACACTCACATTTCAAGTGTTTTCGGGTTCCTTTTGAAAAATGCAAATGTTGTTAGCCATTTCCTTGCGACAGTGCACCGACCTGATCTGCGTGTTGTCACTTGTTGCTGGCACAGTTCAGCCTGCACCATTCTTCCCCCTCTAGCTGTAGAATCAGCTGATGTAGGCCATGCTGTGGGCAGAACCCAGAACTGCCGGACTCGTATACAAAATGCAGAAAGCCTGTCTCTGGCCCTGACCCTGCAGCTGGGCCCACGAGCGCAGACCAACAAGCCTGTGTGGAACCTAGTGGGCTCTGGGGTCCAGGCAGGACCCAGAGCCACTCGCAGGATTAGGGCCTGTATATTTATCTGCAGTCTGGGCTCTGTCACTAGCTCTTGCAGTTGGTCTCACAGGTTGAGTATGTTGAGGTATTTTAGGCCCTGATCCAGCAAAGCACTTAAGCCCATACTTACCTATAAGCAGGTACTTCTCCTCACTGACTTCAGCGGGGCTGCTCGTACGCTTAAAGTTAAGCACACACGTAATTGCTTTGCCGGATCAGGACCTTGACTCTGAGTCAGATGGGTGAGGAGCTCGCTGGCGTGGCATGTCCGGCAGCCCCGAGACCGGCGCCACAGGCTTCTTCTGATTCGTTGTCTGGCTGTTGGAAGAGTTCGTACAGAGCACTGCGCTTTCCTGTCTGCAGAGCACGTCTGGAATAAGCCAACTCCAGCCAACAAGGGCTGCCCAAACTGGAGCATTTTTGAGTCAGTGGGTTTTAGCATTTGTAATCCATAACGAGTCGGTTGGTAACGAGGCGGCACGGTGGGATTTGCTGCCGTGGATTCAAGGGTGTGCTATGTAACAGCAGAGCATCAGTCAATCGGCTTCTTAGGAGAACGTCCCAGTATTCCTGGCAGTGCCGTCCGGGGGTCAGGGTCTAAAAGAGGCTTTCGGATCGTGAGGGAACCCCAAGAAGCGTTCTTGGGGCTGGGGGGTTTCTAGCCTCGTCCTGTTCATGGCGTGATGATGTCAGGGCTTGCCCTTCCCTTCTTTGTCATGTCTCACGACACCGCCGTGCTCTGGGCACAGCTAATGAGGTGCAGATCGGAGCTGGGCTACATTTTTCAAAACGTTAAATTTCAATGAAATTCAAATTGTGGGGGGGAAAACCAGGAGGAAACATTCCCCCAAACCACATGAATTTCTCCCCTTTTTTCCAGCCGGGTCTAGTGGAGACGCAGTGTGATGCTGTTCATGGACAAGCCCAGGGAAACCCCACTGTGAGTGCCTGGGGCAGCGAAGGGGACCTTGCTCCTACCGTTGTCCCAGGGGCCTCTGGACTGATTTCTATGACAATGGGGACCCCTGAATTCCCCATGTCTGTGCTTTCCTTCCAGAGGCTGAGAAGTGAAGCATTCTGCTCTAGTCTCTCTGTTAAGTCCTATCGCAGCACACCGCAGCCGGGGCGATGAATCCCTCACACTGGCGCTGAGTTCACCCACACAAAGCATTGCCACCCCTCCACTCAGTCCCGCAAGGAGCAGGAAAGCGAGACGTGGTTTGTCGGAAGGCGAAACGGTGGCCACTGCCGCATTCCCAGAGCACTGGACGTTCCGGTGCTTCCCGGAAGGGCCTGGGCCCGCCCCTGCCAGCGTGACCCCGCCCCTGCCAGGATGACCTCACGCATGGGACATGTGAGGTCATGCCACACAGAGGACACCATTTTGAAGAGCACCTCCCGCCCCGTGCCTGCATGACCTCGTGCACGAACAGCGTGTGAGGTCACGCTGGTGGGGGCGGAGCCGCGCGCTCTTGAAAAAGACGTCATCTGTCTGATATTGGGCAAAAACTATGTCTAGTTTTGTCTGTACTGGACAGGGGATAAACCATAGGGAAAAAAGGACCCTCTGGCTTAAAACCGGACACATGGCCTGCCTGGGGAGAGGTCATCCAGCCAGATGGGGGAGTTTCCAGCAAGAATGGAAATTCAAAAATCCACCAACATTTTTATATTTAGAAATGTAGCAACTCCAGATGGATGTGTGTTGTCTCCTCGCCCCCAGGGTATATGGCTGTATACAGGGGGGCAGTGCTGGGTTCTCTTCGCCTTCCTTTATATCAAATATGCTTAATGCAGCTACTACCAAGTGTAAAAGCCACATTGCCGTCTTCACCAACAGTTCTCCGGCAGAGTTCACTGTCTCCAATTGTCTCTTCTCCTCTTTAGGATAATGCATGACGAAGTGAGCGAGACAGAAAATATTCGAAAAAATCTGGCAATAGAAAGGATGATTATTGAAGGGTGTGAAATTCTCCTGGACACCAGCCAGACTTTTGTCAGACAAGGTATAATGTTTACACCGGTATAGTTCCCTCCTCCTCTGTCCATGCGATGCATTGCGCTGGTGAGCTGCCTGGCTCCAATACTGTGACTCGTGCCGTTATCCAGCGTGGAGAGCTGTAACATTAGAAATAGGGACCATTCGTTCCTGCTATAAACCTACTTGTGTGCGGACGGTCTCCGTTCCTGGATTGCCCTGCACCACTGAGCTGGTACCTGCGTTATAGCACGAAACGGTTTTCTAGTGCCAAAGATTGGGCTGGATCCTGACTTTCTGGTGACCAGCACCCAGGGGAATGCCTAGGGGGGAGAGTCAGTGTAGCCCCCAGCCCCGTGGAGTGGGCATGGCCTGGAGAAAGGGGCATGGCCAGGGTGCTGCTGCTCTCTGGCAATCCCCCATGGTCAGACCAGTCATTCGGTAGCTTGTATGCCAGCACAGCTTACAAACGCTGCCCCCCAGGGCTGGGCCAGGCATGGAGGGCTGGCCCTGGCGCTCCAGCTCGCTGGCTCTGGCCTCCTAGTAAGTGTTGCATCCCGTGAAGGATGTGGCTTTGTACCAGGGCCATTCCCCAGAGAGCTTGTGGTGGATGGATCCCTCCCTTTGTGCCTTTTCCCCTGAGGACTAATTGCAGCCTAGGTTTGGGTCAGCCACGGTGAGCTGCTGCTGTTCTCCACGGGGCTCCCACAGAAACTTCCCCTTAACGGGGGACAAGCCAATGTATTCGGTCCCTGCCCTTAGATGTAGAGAAGAGGAGCGCCAGCAGGCCGCCGAGGGCCCACTTCCCGCCACGTCACGGCCCGGAAGTCCAGTGGCAGGAGGCAGTCGAGCACGCTTGGCTGGAGGGGCTCAGTGCCTGCGATGGAGGGAGAGTCTCTGCACGATTCTCCATACGGCACCACGCGCACTGTGGCGTGTCTGGGTGAAATTCACTTTGCCTACAGCAGAGGCATGAACGACCTGTGCGGCCAGTGTGTGCGGTGGGGTGAAATCCCCCCCATGCCGCTGCAAGGATCTGGGGGTCCCCACACTGGGTCCTCTTCCAGCTCACGGGTTGCTGCTCTCCACGTCCCTTGCACAGCGTGCTGGGGCACTGGACCCACCTCTTCTCCCTGCCTCCTCAGCTCCTCCGTGGTGTGCAGGGCTGGCGCACAGACCTTCCTGCAGCACAGCGGGTGTGCAAAGCCCCCCTGCATGGCTCCTCCCCCAGCCATGCTCCCTGGCAGCCCCACCATGGGACCTTGGGGGTGGGAAAGTCGGCGTGGGGGAGTCTCACCCCGGAGCACTCTTCATGTGCCAGGGCTGCTAACAGAAGCTTTCGTTTGATCCGCTTTCCTGGTTCACAGCCGTGACAGCTGGGTCTTCCTGCCCTGCGGGACCTTTGGGAAGCACGCTCAGTTGAAGCACATGGCTTCCTGCCCGAGGCATCCGGCTACTTTATTCACCAGCTGCCTGGCCAGTCTGACTCTCACACCATGTGTCTGAAACAGAACTATGCCCCTGCAGCCCAGGGGATACACAAAGGGCCAATCATGTGTTTTTGTCCTCAACAGGTTCCCTCATCCAAGTGCCGATGTCCGAGAAAGGGAAGATCACCAGGGGGAGGCTGGGCTCCCTGTCCTTGAAGAAGGAGGGCGAGAGACAATGCTTCCTCTTCTCCAAGCACTTAATTATCTGTACAAGAGGCTCAGGTGGAAAATTACACTTAACCAAGGTGCGAATTGCAGAAAGGGACCGTTCTCTCACACTCGTGCAGAGACGAGCCCAATGCGGGGGGTCACCTTGCCCAGCAATCCCCTTTGAAGGGTGGTTTCCCTGTGGGAGCTCAGTGTGACCCGTCTGCCCCCGCTGCTGGGCAGTGTCAGTTCAGCAACGCCGGCATTCAGCTGAAGATCATGGGTGGAATTTGCAACTGGCCTCCAGCCAGACCCTATTTCCCTGCTCCTCCTTTTGAATGAGTAACTGACTGTGTGCACAAAATCCATCTTTAAGTGAGCAGCTGTGAGTGCAGAAGCAGGCAGTGGAAAATGGAGGGTGCACCTGATACCTTTTCCTAGAAAGCTTTAACCCCACCAGGCCTTAAAATGAGCGTCACTGCAGCAGGAGCAGTTCCATGGCTTATCTACTGTGGAACTTCAAAGTCAGCTATGCTCCAGGGCGACAGCTCTCCGGGCGGTGTTGTAAGAGAGAAATCTGCCCTTCCAGCCCCCCAGAGCCTCGTTCTCAGAGTGTGTCATTCTGCAGCGGTGTGGGACGTGGATAGTCCATGGAACGCCCTCTGGGAACTGCTGCGCTCTAGACTCCCAGTGGGAATTAGGGACCTGAATACCTTTGAGGAGCTGAACTTCTGTGTCTGCTGCGTCTCCGTTAAAAGTAAAATGAATGGGGGGACTCCAGGAAGTCAGGCCTGCCAGACTAAGCCTTTCCAATGTCCTTTCAAACTCAGGAGGTCTGGAATGCGGGTTATAGTCTGTCTTATTACCGTCACCTTTGCAGCTCCTAAAAACGGAGGTTTCTTAAGGTGCCAATTTCCCTCACATAATTGTAGCTTTGCAGATGGCTAGATGCATCAAACAGGGCAGTTCAGTGTATTGCATGTGATTAGGACATCCTGTCACTTACGGAATGAGCTCTGTGTCACGTGCTAAGATAAATATGACGAGTTCTCAGCAAGAGAAGTTATTTGTGATTTGCTGTGAGAATACTGACAATCTAGTCAGTGGGAAACTTTAATTAGGCCTAAATTTGTACATAACACTTACAGGCTTTTCCAATCCATTCCCAAGACTCTCACATTTGTCTGTGGATGTTTTGCAGTTAATTGAGTGAGAATCTTAGAAAAATGGCTCTTTACTGACATTAAATTACCAGTTTGAAAGATTACTGTCCATGGCAAAGAGTTGCTGATTATCACAACAGACTTTGGGGAAACTTAATTTACTGTGCTTATTAAATCATTTATAAACAAATTAGTTTGATCAGCAGTACAGGGAAAATCGCAATTTCCAAGCATGTAATTACTTATTTTCTACCAGTCAAAACACTGAATTCATGGGCAATAGAATCTGCTTTCCAATTGTAATAAATAAGGCCCCGATCCTGCAAACACTTGAGCACGTGCTTAACTTTATGCCCCGGAGTCTTCCTGTTGGGTTCCTGTTCACAGGAACTGGGGCGTAAATGACTTCACTTGCGAAAGTGAAGAAGATCGACAGGTCTCCCCCTGGCTGCCCCTCCGAGGGGCTTCTGCAGAGATTGATTGAGGTGTGCCTGTGCGAGTTCACGTTTCTTCCCTCGGGGGCTGTTCCTCTCTTTCAGAACGGCGTGATCTCTCTCATCGACTGCACCTTGATGGAGGAGCAGGAGAGCACTGATGAAGAAAGTAGGTGTCAGCTGGAGCGGGCAAACCCCCCTGCCCCCCCAAATCCCTGTCCATGGTGCAAATTTAAAAAAGAATTCCCTTCGGGCGCATGCTAGCCCCGGGTGCATTCCTTGGAGCTCTCCTCACGCACCTGCTAATGGAAGGAGACATGTTGGAAACAAGAGTATTGGCCCTAGAAGTGGCATGTTTGATGTGGGCTTGGACGCTGCCTGACCCAACAAGGGGGCAAAGTCTGCGAAACCCTCCTCAGAGCCAGGACCCAGAAGTGTTAGAAAAGACCCATAAGGACTGACCATCCACTTGCAATGAGGATTAAGGGCATGTGCAGTTAGGTTGTGTGTAGGTGATGCAAGAAAATGCAATCTAAATTCTGGGCCCAGCCAGTAACTCAATCAACTCATTTTGCTCCCAAGGCAAAACCTACACCCCGCAGACAGAGAAAAGGGTTAAATGGCCCAACCCTGCTTAGCTGCTGCTTCCCCCTAACCTGCCACCTGCACCTGGGAGATTCCAAGCCCAGACGGCTTCTGAGGCCACAGGCTTGATTACAGGAGTAATTCTCATTGAGCCAGGACCCAGAAGTCGTTCTCTGTGACCCATTGCAACCAGCCAGCACTGCTGGGGTTTTCGTGGCAGTTAATGGTGACTTGCAGGGAGCTGTTTGCAATCAATCCATAGAGGGTAAAACCAAAAGTGCAAACAAGTTGGTTGAGCCAATTCAAATAACGAATAATTCAAGGAAGTTGTGATCCAGTGGCAGACATTCCATATGCAGAAAACAAGGTGACATGAATCAAATACATTATCTGCCATGAACAAAACAGATGCACATCTCTGCAAATATAACTAGGGTGACCAGATAGCAACTGTGAAAAAACGGGACGGGGGGGAGGAGGGGTAATAGATGCCTATATAAGAAAAAGTCCCCAAAAACGGGACTGTTCCTTTAAAAACCCTAAATATAACCTTCCAAAGGTGGCCAACCTCATCACGCACTGCAGTGTGAATGGTCTAAGAAAACCAGGCTGCTGTAGGTGTGCAGCAAGCCCTGTCTAATTACAAGCTTTGCCATGGAAAACCCAGGTTGCTATTTTCCGTCCTCTTTAAAATCTTCCTCATAAAAATCAGAGCTGTGTGGCCCAGCTCCGCCCGCCCGTGACAGATGCACACCTGGCTGTCGGATTGGAGGAGTGACCCGGGGAGCCAAACGTTTGCAGCCGCAGTCTCAAAACTAGCCTCTCGGTTTGGGCTGTGACACGGGGGCTGGATTTCCACCCTGCGGTGCCTAGCGTCAGGCACCTGGTCGCTGAGTTTAGGTATCTACACGAGAGGCCTGGGACGCTGAGCACTCGGATCCCATTAGAGTTCTGGGTGCCCAGCCCCTCTGAGAGTCGGCCCCCAGGCATCGGGAATTGGGCCCCCAAACGTCGAAGCAGACAATGGTTTTGCAGGTTTGGGTCTCAGCACCCACACTGTGGAGACAGCTTTTGTGGGGACAGATTGCACCTGTGCACGGGCAGAATGGGCCCTCGTCTGCGGGCGGGCCCTTGGGCGCAGTCTGTAACCACGTCCTGCCTTGGCCCAGTCTGCAGCCTGTAATCTTGTCCTCGCCCTCTGGTGTGGCACGTAAGCCTAAGCGTGCCAAATGCTGCGGCCAGGCTCTCCGGGCCCTCCCCGCCCAGCTCACGGGCTGAGGGACTCAGCCGCTCACAACAGCGAGTTGGGTTTTTCTCGCCCCGTTTCCCTCTGTCCCTTGCCCTGAAGAGCGCCTCTCAGTGGGCGCTCCGCCGGATGCAGCACTTATGGCCTATAAAGAAGCTGGGTAACGCTGCTGATTGTATTACGCCTTTACACAGCCAGCTGCCCTTTGAGGAGACAGCACGTCACCAACGTGATCCCTGCTTTGCTCCTTCACGGAGACGTTGGTTATATTATTTCTTCCTTTGTTGCTTTTCCTTAATATAAACTGGGGCGTCCCCTGCTTTATTGCACACCTCAGGGGCTCTTTCCGTCCCTCCATCCCCCACAAGATCCCCGTGGGTCACGCTCTCACCCCCTCCCCTCTCTCAGCCCACCCCCCTGGCTCATGCTAGGGGCTCTGCATGCCCCCCCTTCCACACACTGTTATTTTGTTAAGTCGCTCAGCGTGTTTAACTCTATTGGGAGGAGAAACAGAGGGCAACCCAGTTCTTTGGTCTATGGATAATTACAGGCCTGGCTGAAGATGATGGCTCTGCTAACCAGATGCATGGGGCTGTATGTGCCCCCCATTTCTCCTTTCTGGCTTTCTCATTTTGACCAAAATCAATAACGTTTGGGCCATTGATGCCTAAAACATTCCCAGAAGTTTGGAATCGATCGGATGCAGCATTCAAAAGTTATTGCATTGAAAGAGCCAGATGCCATCAAGTCGAGAACAGGGCTTCACTTTGGTCAACCAAAAAAAACCACTGTTCAGACTGAAAATATGGGTTTGCTCTCTCTGCATGAAAGCACAAATCCACAGGCCGTTGGCGCCTCCCCCCCCCCCCAGTAATGATGCTCCTTGCATCTGTGAGAAGGAGCCACAAGAGGAAAGCAGTGTGAGTTGGTGATTCATGGCCAACGTGGAAGCTTCGGTTCTGAATTTGTATCCTCTACAGGGTTAACGCTGCATTCCGTGGCCAAACAAAATCACAAAGTGCAAAGGTTGTTTACAATCCTGTTGGAAAATGTCCTAGAAAAAACTCCTCAAACCTTACTCTGCTTGTTTATCTTGTCTGTTACAAAGCAAAAGCATCAGGGCAAGACATAGATCATCTCGATTTCAAGATTGTAGTGGAACCAAAAGATTCTCCATCCTTTACTGTTATCTTGGTGGCATCATCCAGGCAAGAAAAGGCTGCATGGACCAGTGACATCAGTCAGGTAAGAAGAAATCAAGCAAAAAGCCAATCCATATTTGGGCACCTAACTAGGTGGGCCAATTTCAAAATCACGCTGGGTTTCCATGGCTGTTGCAGATTGCTCTCTGCCTCTGAAATCAGGCCCTTTATTTGGAAGCCCACATATGGGCATAGGGCCTGACTTCAGGCACCTGAGTTGGAGAACATTTGCATTAACCTTTCTATGCATCACTTTTCCTATCTATAAAAATAGAGCCAATACTTAACTCACAAGGGTGTTGTGAGGTTGAAGTCATTAAAGTAACTAGAGCATTAGGAGAAAATGCTGTGTGAAGTATGAATAATTCTTATTTCTTATTTTATATTGTTTAATTCAGGGCTTTCTGGTCGCTCTGTAGTTCACACTCACACATCAAAGGTGGGAGTAAATCTAGGCTAAAATCGGGGCCCATTCCACTTGGAAAAAGAATATCGGCCCAACCCTCTATTCGCTTGCAGCTAGCGGATCATTTACATTTGTGCCAAAGGAGCACAAAAGGCTGCTAGTTCTGACTTTCCCACTCACTCCCACCAGTGGCAGCAGTTGGCACCCACTTTGCAGAGTGTACGTGATGCCGCAGGGTGCAAAGAAGTGGAGAGTCGGGCCCATATGGTTACGTGAAATGTAGGGACTGCTCTTCCAGATGGGAGGAAGAGAAAAATAAATGATTTCAATGGCAGATTTTTATAACATCTCGTTCTTAGCCACCTTTTTGCTGTGCAATGTCCTTTTTTCTTCAGCGAGAAAGCAATGTAGTATGTTTAACTGTTATCATAGCTTCCCAGGATAGATATAGACAGGAACCGTAGATACTCAGGATGTAACCACATGGTGAGAGAGGCTGAATGCCTTAGTATATAACCGAAACTAGGTGGGCGAGGTAATATCTTTTATTGGACAACTTCTGTTGGTGGAGAGACAAGTAGGGCAGCTTGAAAGCTGGTTTCTCTCACCAACAGAAGTTGGTCCAATAAGAGATTATCTCACGCACCTTGTGTCACTAATATCCTGGGACCGACACAGCTACAACAACACGGCATATAACAGGCAGAGGAGGGGGGGACTACGGTGTGGGAGAGTCTGTCTACCAGGGCTATCAGGCAGAGTCCTCTCGGAGGAGACTTGGGCTGGAAGAGTCTATCTGGGAGAACAGAGGTGGAGAGAGACCATTTCTGGAGGTCCCTGTCTGTGGTTTTGCCCAGGCCACCTCTGGTAGTTTCATTCTAAATATGCCAAATCCTGCATTAGAAGAACAGCTAGTTTGTGTAGGTCCCTGTAACCTCTCCGCTAGCAACTGGCATAAAGAGTGACCGCCATGAACGCTTCACCCTTTGGTCACCCCGTATTTATGACCATTCGTATCTGAGGAAAGCAGCATTTCCAGCATCAATTTCATCTCAAAGGGCCCTTGGCAGATACACTGAGTGAAGATGTATCCAGTTTGGATTAGTTTAACATCACATCCTCTTATGCTGTGATCTCAGCAACTGAGCAAATCCTATATCGAGCCTCGAAACACATTCTCTTTCCAGTGTAACTTGTGTTCTCCGTTCCCTAACCCTTCTGTGTTTCAGTGTGTAGACAATATTCGATGCAATGGCCTCATGATGAATGCATTTGAGGAGAACTCAAAAGTCACAGTTCCCCAGATGATCAAGTAAGTGCTTTGTGCTTTGTGAGATGTGTAACTTTGAGTGCCTGTGCAAATGTAGCTTAACTACAGAGGCACCTGGGTTTAACTCTGCCCCTGGACCAGCAGAACTCCCTTTGGACTCCATAAGTGAATAGCATTCAAATCGCTCCATTCGGATGCCGGTGGGGGCGTAATCAGTGCAAGACTAAACCCCTCGTATGTAATCCTACTTGTCACACACCGGTAATCAATGATCACCATAGAAATATTGTAACAATTAGTGATGGGCAAGTCTGAGAAGACATTCTACAACAAAGGCCTGTGATGTTTGTTTGGGGCCCCGGAGGTTTTTCTTTGTATCTAGGAGCTGTCGTGTGCTGTGCTGAGCCGTAGAGATGATTACAGCACATTAGCAGGGATTTGTCAGTGGTGTTCAGGGAAAGGACATTTGCTCAGGGCTGTGTGAAGGGAGGTGGAAGGAGCTGTGTGGGAAGGGGAGAGCGTCAAGAGGACAAATGCAGAGGAACGAAGAAAGGGAAAAACAAACAATTAAAAAGAAAGGGCTACAAGGAAATACAAAGGCAGCCACAAGGAGTGTGGATTTCTCCTGGTCTCCTCCTATGCTGCTTTAAGGACTTTACATTGGCATAATTCCATTCTGGGCATTAGGATTGTATGGTTTCGTTGTCAGTGATTTGGCAAGAATTATTACTGATGTAATGTTTTCTAAAATACAGATAAAATGGGTATGGGAGGGATGAAGGTGGAGAAGGAACCAGAGTCCCCTGCCTTGCAGGACAATAGCAACCAGGCCAAGCAGATATGGTTCTATGACAGGACATCTTCCAGTAGACACCCATCATGTTCCTCCTGGTCCACAGTCACTTTCCTCTAGCTCTTATCAATGCCAGGCAGAGGTGCTGGGGTCGCTGCGGCCACATCCCTTGGCTTGAAGTTGTTTCCGTCATACACAGGATTTACAGTTTGGGTCATAGGCTCTCAGCCCCCCCCCCCCCACTGTACACATTGTTCCAATATCCCTGGTGCCAGGAAGTTTCCACCCTCGACCCCATTTCATTCTAGTCACCCCGACCACAAAGCAGTATTGAGCCGCTTGGTTGCCCCTTTGCTCCCTGTGACAGGTTGGGATGAGCCCAGTTCATCCCTGCAGTAACTCCACAGATCTTACTGCAATCTCGGGGAGGGCAGGGCTAGAGCTCTGCTGTCTCCCCCATACCCAGCCAGCGTGGTCCTCTGTGCCTTTTCCAGGGCGGTGCAGCCTGTGCACCTGCGTCTGTTGCGTGGGACTCCCCAGGAAAATTCTTGCTGAATCAGACTCCAGCTGATGCATGGCCATCCTGCAGCCTCTTTGAGGCACCTGGTTGTGCGGAAGCCACAGTAACCGTGTGCGCGTCCCTAAATTCTGACAACCCCCTCCCCACTGCCCTGCCCAGCGGCTTTCCCACACTGCAGACACTGCAGAACTTCAAGGGTTAACTCTTTTACAGCAAATCTGTTGCTCTTGCGTATCCCAGAGTGTTTCCATGCACGCGGGGATGGCGATTGTCACATTCCCCTTGGGAAGCTCCCAGATCAGAACGTTAATTCAGAGACACCAGTGTTCAGTTAACCCTGGGGAGCCAGTACTGTCTCCCTCTGCGCCCCACGTAGGGATTTGCAGGTGAAGTGTATCTGCCTACACAGCGCACTGGTGTCACTCCAGGCTGGAACCGAGAGATTCTGTATCCCCGCAGGTCCGATGCCAGCTTGTACTGTGACGACGTCGACATTCGGTTCAGTAAAACGATGAATTCCTGCAAGGTCCTTCAGATCCGCTATGCAAGCGTGGAGCGCCTCTTGGAGAGGCTGACGGACCTGCGGTTCCTCAGCATCGACTTTCTCAACACGTTTCTGCATTCGTACCGGGTGTTCACCACGGCGGTGGTCGTTCTGGACAAACTCATCACTATCTACAAGAAACCCATCAGTGCAATTCCTGCAAGGTGAGGCTGCTCCGCCTCCTCTGTGCATGAACCGGAGCCCTGACCCCTGGGGGAAGTGGCCTGGGCTCTGAGGGCTAGAGGACGGGGCTCTGAAGTCAGGACTCCTGGGTTCTGTCCCTGGCTCCCTCAGTCCCTTGCTGGGTTATGTTGGGCAAGACATACATTCACTTGTATCTCCGTTCCCAGTCTGTAAAATGCTCAGACGACTTCCCCCCCCGCCCCCTCCCCATAAATTTCATTTGGCTGGAGTGTTGTTCTTTAAAGTTCCTTGAGAATTTTAACACTACCGTTACTACTGCTCAAACTGTAATGGCCCAACTTTCCCCCCTTTATCCCCCATCTTACAAGAGTCGGATACTTTTAGCTTTGGCTAAGCAATGACTTGGGAATACAAGTCTAGAAAAATCAAGGCGAAAGCAGAGTCTTTCAGAACAGTAAAAAGAGCTGGCACAAGGAATAAGAGGGCAGAATTAGGAAGGGGAAGATTTGGGCTGAATAGTGGGATGCCCGAGCCCCCCCTGCCACCCGCCTGCTTTGGGGCTGGCCCGAGGTCCCCCTCTACCCCCTGCCTGCTTGGGACCAGCCCGAGGCCCCCCATTCCCTGCATGTGGGGCTGGCCCAAGATCCCCTGTCATCAGCCCGAGCCGCTCTCCCAAGCCCTCCCTCCCGCGCAGGGCTGGCATTGCCGCTTGTCCCCTCCCCTCCACATGTTCCTATGCACCCTGCTAGGGGTCCCAATCCTCTAAGGGTCACACCCCGCTTTTTTGGCAAAACTGGGCATTTGTCCAGTTCGCTCTTGTCAACTGATCATCAATTGGCAAGAGCAAAAGGGACAAATGCCCAGTTTTGCCAAAAAAGTCAGGACGCCTGGGACAGGGCTTAAAAAAAGGGATTGTCTCGGCCAAAACGAGACCTATGGTCACCCTAGCTTTAAAGCAGCATGAATAGGAATCGCTTTTGTTTTAACCCAGGTCACTGGAGCTCTTGTTTGCAAGCAGCCAGAACACCAAACTGCTTTACGGCGAGCCGCCCAAATCTCCGAGAGCAAATCGGAAATTCTCATCCCCTCCCCCGCTGTCCATCACCAAGTCGTCCTCGCCGAGCAGAAGACGGAAGTTGTCCTTAAACATCCCCATCATCACGGGAGGGAAGGCTCTGGACCTGGCTGCATTGAGTTGCTCCTCCAATGGCTATGCAAGCATGTACTCTTCCATGTCACCCTTTAGTAAGACCACTCTTGATATAAACAAACTTTACGTGTCCAGTAACTACCCCAATAAAATACCTGATGAAGGTGAAACTGCATCTGAAAAACAAGAGGAGACTCCTCCGAGCAAGCCAAGTAAGTCCCTGTTGTTTCACAGGCTGGTGAGAGGTTCTCAGGCAAACAGTGGGGATCTGAGCAGAGGGAGGCAGTAGAAACGGGCCCAGTTTTGTGTTTCAAGAAAAGAGTGTGTTGCATTTGTAGGCTTTAGCAGGAATGTATAATTCACATGCAAGCGGCCACGGAAACGTACCCCAGCCTGCAGGGACCATGCGGCAATCCAGCCAACATAACGTGGGGAAGAAAACGTCTGTCGGTGCCTGGAGAGGGATTTGGGAGCAAACCCATTAGCGCTTGGGCTGTGGAGAAGTGAGCTCAGGCCAGCAGCAGCGCTGGCACTCAGGGAACAGCTGAGGAGTGTGAGTCAGGCGACATGGAGAGGCCAGGACGCATGGAGACCCCGATTGGATCACAACATGGCCAGATAAGGTGCTGAAGGAAGAGAGCCTGAGCCGGGTGGGACCACGACTGTCTTACCACAAATGGAAAGTGGTCTGTGTTGGCCTCTGGCTGGGCAGGCCCCCGGCTGCCCCAGCTGACACCAAAACACAGGCCTATAAATGTCAGAAAGACGCAGCAGGAGAAAGGAAGCGAGGCCAAACCTGGCCAAGTATAACTGTAACCCTGGCTCACAGCACAATCCGTGGGGAGGGACACTCTGAGCCTGGCAAACTGCCCAGCCCCTCGAACTGCTCAGTGCCAGGGATTTGGGATTAAACACCCACCTGGCATTAGCCAGGTCTCCTGTCACGTACAGCTCTGACCAGAGCCCGCTGGGTCCAGTACTGGGAAGAGCATATTAACTTAGCAGGCCTGGCACCGTCTCTCTCCATCTGATTGACAAAGTCGCAGTTCTTTGCACCTGCAGTTTTGGGGTGCAAGAGCAAAGGGCAGCTTTAAAAAATCTCTCCCTTTGTGTCCAAGCAGCGCCAGCAGGGAGCCAGTCCTGCAGATCACTCAGAATCTGCCTTCGCCAAATCCAGGCCCCATCCCCTTTGCACCAGCCCAGTCGCATGGTGCAAGGGAGGGCAGAGTTTGGCCTAACGGGGGCCCTGGTAGCGTGGCCTAAGGAGTGCAGGATCAGCAAGTCGTAGTACGTTGAACTCAATGAGGCCCATGTCCAACTGCTGCTGGGAGAAGCAGGTCACGAGCCGCGGTTTAGACATGTCCCCAAACCGTCCCAGCTCGTCTTGAGAACAGTGTTACTGGCGTCACAGGTAAGCGAAAATTCCTGGTTTGATGTTGCCAGCATCTCCCTGGAAGTTATCAAAGACAAAGAGCCTGATCCCCAGTTGGTGTAAATCAACTTAACTCCTCTGACTTCTGTGGAGCTACACCCATTGCAGGAAAGATGGGGACATACTGGAGAGAGTCCAGAGAAGAGCAACACAAACAATGAAAAGTCTAGAAAACATGACCTCTGAGGGACAATAGAAACAATGGAGTTTTTTTAGTCTGGAGAAGAGACGACTAAGAGAGGCCATGGCAACAGTTTTCAAGTATATAAAAGGTTGCTATAAGGAGGAGGGAGAAAAATTATTCCCCTTAACCTTTGAGGATAGGACAAGAAGCAATGGGCTTAAATCGCAGCAAGCGCGGTTTAGGTTGGACATTAGGAAAAACTCCCTAACTGTCAGAGTGGTTAAGCACTGAAATAAATTGCCCAGGGAGGTTGTGGAATCTCCATCACTGGGGACTTTTAAGAGCAGGTTTGACAAACACCTGTTAGGGATGTTCTAGATAATACTTAGAGTGCAGGGGACTGGACTAGATGACCCCTCGAGGTCCCTTCCAGTCCTACGGTTCTATGATTTACACTAGCTAAGAATCTGGCCTCAAAAGTCCAGAAAATGTTGTTTGAAAGGGAGTGTCTAAGAAAGAGACGGACAGATCTATAACTAGTTACTCCCAATTAACACATGCGCCTCCTGGAATCTGCCCCATTTTAACATGGGTTGTGAACACCATGCCATGCAGCCTTCCATCCCTTGCTGGGCAAGTCCTGTGCTCTCACCACCAGACATTCCCGTCCTGAACTCTGAAGCTACCACAAAAAGTGTTTACATGTTTAACAAGAGCAAAAGTTCCATTGGTCAGATATGCACTAGGGCCCCTGGTGTCCTGAGGGCACTCTCATTTGTACGCACACACCTCATCTTCTCTGTGCAAATGTTATCATTTGAGTGTACAAAGTGCACTCTGATCTGGGTCCCTGAACTGTACCCACTGGTGATTGGATGCACACAATCAGAGGCCCTGAGCCAGGCAGAAGAACGAAGGCCCAGGTGGTGACATTCTGAGATGGCCTGGGATGTACAAGTGGGGTGCATTCTAGGATATGCTTCATGGAACCCCACTTCCCATTATACTTAGTGGTTTGGCATGAAGCTCTCAATGGATGAGCAGTATAAATTCCCCGCGTTGCACCATTAACCGTCTATTCCATCCCAGGGACCTTACACCAAGGGTTAAATCGCAGTAGGCTGTTGTGTTGCTCAGCAGTTCTGTGACCAGGTTCACCACCAATAAACAGAGCCTACATCTCCTGAGCGTGACCAGCCACTCCAGTGTAGAACTCCCGAACCGTGAACGCGGTCGGCTGAAGTTATTTACATGCCATGTGGCAACTAAAAGCTGAATAACTTTCCGAGCTGTGTAAAGGCGTGTGGGTTCCCCAGGTCAGACAGTGACCAGTTTAATTGTGCAAAGCATTTTTGATTTAAGGACAAAAGAAAAATCAAAAATAATTCTCAGGCAACAGAACTTTGATGCTTTTGATTCTAGTGTGAATAAGGCAGGGTGGCAATTCCCTGTTGGATGTTAGAGAGATTTGAAGGAGCTAAAATGGGGCTGGTTCGCACCTGCTTCCAAGCCTTGTTTTGCTGCAGTATCTACAGGTACAAGTGGGGAATTTGAACCAGTTGCTTGTTCTCTGCAGGTTCCGAGGTATCAGTTCGGGAGGAGTCAGACACTGATCCAAACCAGAGCGATGAAGCAGAAACGGAGACCTCGCCAACGAAATCTCCAACTACTCCTAAAGCCGTCAAATGCAAAAATTCATCAGGTAATGTGTGTGCAGAAACTCCTCTAGCACTGGGATATCTGCACAACTACGTTCAGTCTTTGGACCTGATTCTCCTCTCAGCTCCACTGGAGTAAATCAGGAGAAGTTCCACTGAAGTTGATGGAAATACACTGGTGTAAAACTGGTGCATATGGGAAGAGAAGGAGGACCTTTCTCATGAATTTTTTTTTTCTGCAAGAGTGGTGACGGGGGCAGGGTTTTGTCTAGTTGCACCTGTGTCCTGCAGATGTTGCGCTCTGGCCCGGTGGATGATTACCTTCCTCCAGGGCTGCAATGCATTCTGCAGTGAATGTTCCTGTGCTGATGTGAGCACTGGGGTGGCTCTAGGAGCCACGCTCTTTGAGTGTCTTGTCATGAATAGTTCTCCTCTCCTTTCTGAGGGTGTTAGCAACCTGAGCAGCAGCTGGAGTGTGCTTCAGAAACTGTGTTAGCCAGAGTCCCTTTGTGAAGCTGTTCAACCTGGGCTCTGAACGGCAAGGCCTAAGAATCCGTGCTGCGTCATCGTTTATGTCCGCCTCAAACGTCTATGCTCATAGATTCTCATAGATTCTCATAGACTTTAAGGTCAGAAGGGACCATTATGATCATCTGGTCTGACCCCCTGCATGCTGCAGGCCACAAGACCCTTCCCTGGACTCTGCCGTTGAAGTCCCCAATCCTGTGTTTTAGTGACTTCAATCGGCAGAGACCCTCCTGCTAGTGATCCCTGCCCCATGCTGCGGAGGAAGGCGAAAAACCGCCAGAGGCTCAGCCAATCTACCCTGGAGGAAAATTCCTTCCCGACCCCAAATATGGCGATCAGTAATACCCCGAGCATATAGGCAAGAGTCTCTAGCCTGACCCTTGCTGGCCATTATGCTATTCATGTACCATTGCTTGGTTTTCCTCGGCTACTATGTTTTACCATTAAACCATTCCCTCCATAAACTTATCCAACTTAATCTTAAAACCAGACAGGTCCGTCGCCCCCACCGTTTCCCTCGGAAGGCCGTCCCAGGGAGGAAGGTGTCCCAGGGAGGAAACTAGGCTTGCATCCCATAAACGGGTGTGTGTGTGTGTGTGTGTGTGTGTGTGTAGAGATTTGTGAGAATAATAGACTGTGACACAAGAAGTAAGTATTGTATAGCTTTGTGGGGAGACGCCTAGAGAACATGAAAATCTTTCTGTATGTTCTAACCATTCTGCAGGATTGACTAGAGACCTCTGTCGTTCAGAGAGATGTTTAATAAAGCCTAGAGGGAGGATAGAATCCTCTCGTAAACTCCCCCTTGATAGATGTTTTTAATTTCCGTAGAACACTCTTGGTTTACGCCCTGCTAAAGCGGAGAAGGTGGCAGTTGTGCAACGAATTCTGGGGATGTTGCTCATGCGTTTCCGAGGGCAGCATTTGGTCCCATGAGAAAATGGTTAAATGAACTGGTAAAGGTGAGGAGACAACCTTTCCCTGCTATGCCTGACATTGTTCTCCTGCTTCCTTTTCTAGATTTCTCATTGTTTTCTTATAACAATGGAGTCGTTATGACGTCCTGCCGGGAGCTTGACAATAACCGCAGTGCCCTGTCAGCTGCTTCCGCTTTTGCGATAGCGACTGCGGGAGCCAACGAAGGCACGCCGACCAAGGAGAAATATCGAAGGATGTCATTAGCAAGTGCAGGTGAGGGAAAACAATGCTCTGTAGCTTGGGGCAGGTTGGAGTTATCCCACTTGGAGAGAAACGTGAGCTACACAACTATGGAGTACGGTACAAAGAGTTTATTTATAGGGCGACCATCACCGCTGTATCTGGTTACTGTTTCCCATACAGCATCATCCCATATTATTCAATAGGATGCTTCCCTTACAAAAATAGACCAAAGGATGACCCACAGTAGATCGTGCAGCAGCAGCTCCAGTGAACACCGGCCAAAGAGACCAGTGGCCAGGTGGTCGGCTGGCCCTCAGCTTGGGCTTGACCTGTGGTAGCTTTGAGTCTCTTGCCCCTGGGTGCCCAACATGAGCCCCCACTTGTGGGCAATCTCGCTGTTCCCGGCGGGCGTTCAGCTCACTCCTCGAGTCCTTTTCAGAGCCCGATTCACAGTCCCCTTGTCACTAGCCTTTAGCAGCGCTTCCCCGGCCCCGCAGCCCTCCAGGGCCTTCGCTCGTGTGCAGCTTGTCACGTCCGACTGCCTCAAACGGGGCTGAAGGGAAAGGTTAGCAACTGCCGCAGCCTGAGCTCCCCTTGTTACTGGGGCAGTCGCTGTCCCTGTTCCTGGGAAAACTCCCCGCCCCCTGCTGTGGCCAGTCTTACCCATTTAAACTCCACTGCGCCAGGTGGAGCACGCTCGGCAGGGGCACCGGAGTACAGGAATGCTCGTGAGCCTTTCCACCGCAGGGATGGGGGGTGCCCGGCTCCAACATACAGGCTGCTCACAGGTGCGGGAGCTGGGCACAGTGGGAAGGACGGACTCTGAGAGAAAAGGGTCCCAGACAATTTAGCCCTGTGCAGATGATGCTCGGTGTATTGTATTGCACCCGTCCATTGGCATGTGCAAATGCCAAGTCTCCACTTGCATGAGCGGTTTTATTTGCACACACAAATCCAAGTGCTTGAATGCACCCAGCTCTCTCGGGTACCAACCAGAGCCTCTGCCTACAGACAGCTTTAGTTCTCAGGGTTGACCTTTCAACTTAAGAGAGTGTTAACTGGCCATTCGGGCTTTTTCACATTCTTTCTGTTAAACTGTTCATATTTTAAGTAATTCCTAGAATAACGGTATATGTGCTAAGTTATTTGCAATGATTTTAGGCTTTCCCCCTGACCAAAGGAACGGGGACAAAGAGTTCGTGATAAGACGAGCAGCAACCAACAGAGTGCTGAATGTGCTGCGCCACTGGGTCTCCAAACACTCGCAGGTACTTGGGAGCCCTGGGGCAAAGGGATGGTTGCGTCTCTATGGCTGTGGGAGGCAGAGGCTGCGCTGAGGCAATAGGATGAGATGTTACTGAACGATAATGGGACGATGAGCCGGCCTGTTCATTACGGTGAAATTCACCCAGTGCAGAGGGCCCTGTACAGGGCCCACTGGACCCCTCCAGTCCTTAATAGGCCTTCTATGGGCTCTCTGCTTGGGGGCGAATGCCACCGTGCACTGACTGGCTGAGCATGTTGGTCATCAGCCTTTTCCCGCATTTGTGTAATTCGCACAAGTAGAGAAAAGCTCCCACCTGCTGCAGAGGGGAGGCCGAGGAAGCTGCAGATGCCGAACAGAACAGTCCCTGACCTGATGGCAATGTAACAAGCGCAGAGCATTCAAAGCACCAGGATCCTCATTGTTTTTCCAACCCGGGTACAGAAATCCAAGGCTGGGTCCTAGCAGTGGGCTGGGTTTGTGTGTGTGAGAGGACGGGGCTGTGGGAAGAGGTTAGTAAAATGTGTTAGGGATGAAAATGGCCTGACGGCTGCTCAGCTCTCCGTGGCGCCATTCCCCTTTCTCTCACCTGCCCCTCGATGCTGGCGTTGTCTGTGGTAGGGCGTGGAGCAGCAGCAGCTGTGCAGTTTATTAACAATCATGCCCCAAATTCGGCTCTGTCCAGGCGCCGTTTATGATGCTAATGCAAAGAACAAAGTGAGTACAGTGCCCTCCCTTTCCAATGCCTCTCTGGAAGATCTTCTGCAGCAGGAGCAGATTGTAACTGACAAGAGGACAGGCTGTTTTTCTTCCTTAGGAGGAGCCGACAGCATGTTCTGTCTCTTCTTGCAGGCAGAGATACCAGAGTGATTAATCGTGGAGAGGTTTTTAAAGGGAAATAAGACAGGGAACCTGCCTGTAATGAGCTATAATCTGAGTAACGTGTGAAACCCTTTAATGGTACATACTTTTGGCAGGACTTTGAAACCAATGATGAACTCAAATGTAAAGTGATCAGCTTCCTGGAAGAAGTTATCCATGATCCTGAGCTCCTGACCCAGGAGAGAAAAGCGGCAGCCAATATTATAAGGTACAGGGGATGCGTGTTTTCCCAGAGCATCACGCTGCCTGTTAGCAGCTGCCACCGGCTTTCCCCCAGGATGGAGGGGGGGTAGTGTGTTCTCTGAGCAGTTTTACCAGTAATTAGAGTCTATGATTCGGGAAGCAAACATCAAAGATGGGCCAGACTCTCTGTTCAGTGACACTGCTGTAAGAGCGGCAAGTTATCCCTGCCCAGGCTGAGTTTATATATTTAGATTTTTACAAACTCCAGTAAAAGAGCACAGCCCCTCCAGGGCCCTGGGCACCGTTCAATACTCCACGAACAACATACCAAATAAAGCGTCAGAGGGGAGCCGGGTTAGTCTGGAGCTGTGAAAAGCAACCAAGAGTCCCGTGGCACCTTATAGACTAACAGACGTATTGGAGCACACGCTGGCGTGGGTGAATACCCACAAAAGCTTATACTAAATAAACAGACCCTTCAGTTCCCCCCAATTGAATCAGATAACCCAACAACAGCATAAATAGAATAGAAATTAATCATCCCCCCCCCCATGATCTCCAGAGTCCCACACCACTTCTGGCAGCCCCGCCCAGCACCCAGCTCCCCACAGGCGAGGGAGAGGAGTGGGACTTACAACCCGCTCTGACGGCTGGTAGAGCCCTGAGGAGGGAGCGAGTTCCAGGGGTCAGCAGCAGGAGTAAGTGTCATGACTGGGGCTTGGGTGGTCAGAGTCCGGCGCAGAGTCAGAGAGTCAAGCCAAGGGTTGGAGCCGGAGTCAGAGACCAGGGGCAGGAACCAGGACAAGTGAGGAGAGCAGGGCTCAGGAGGCAGGCGAGGCGGCAGGGGCCAAGGTAGCAGCCAGCCAGGAATTCACCCAGTTGGCCAGACAACCTCCTATGCCTCCTTCTGGGACCCACAGACCTGGGTTCGAGACCCAGGGATCCTCACAGTACGACCTATTGGCCAGTCCTGCACTGCAGCACGGTGAGTTGTCCCTGCAGGGAGGACTGCTGTGGCACTCTGTGCAGGAGGCGCCGTCAGCACCGGAATACCTGATGGCAGGACTGAGCCATGCCATGGCCTCCTTGGCGTGCTAAAGGCTGCCCATTTCCAACACACCTGCTACCTCTTTTTGTTAACTTGCAATGAAGAGAAGTGTGCAGGGGCTGGAGGGGGAGGCGGGTTGAGACGTGCTGCTGCCTCGGTGCATAGGTGTTCATGCTTAACCTTCTCTGCACCAGGGACAGTCTCCCATCACTCTGTATCTGGAAAGCAGCAGCCCGGCATGCCTTGCTTCCCTGCGCATGAGGACTTGCAGGCCCAAAGCCTTAACTAGAAAACTCTTGGGGCTGGGAGCCAGTCACACATTTCCCATCCTCCGGCTGTCACTGTTTGACACGTGCTTTGTGAGCAAGAGCAGGTCCGTCCGTACGGTGTGCCAGTTAACAAAGGCGGCCTGTGGATCTTCCTCTGTTCAGTGATTGTGCTGACTGACATTAGGATGGCGCTGCTCGTGTTCAGGCACTGAGCCTACGGCCGCTCAGCATGTGGCATTCCCACCAAAGTCAACGGGAGGCCGTGGTGTGGAATAGCCACTGAGACCAGTGGGAAAGAGACACAGACCCCACCACTTCCCACAGGACAGTATTGGCTCACCCCTTTTCAGTGTGCAGGGCTAGGTTTGCAGACCCCTGCTGACCCTAGTGGGAGTTGGACTCACAGGGATCTGAGGTCGCAATTTGGCACATTAACTTCTTATTTTTAAATAAGTAAAGTGACAAATCTGACTCCACAGAAGCAGCTTCTTCCATACTCCTAAAAGTTGACTCTATCAAACTATCAACTGAATGACGCTCTAAAAGTAAAGCTGTGCTCTAGAGCAGCGGCTCTCAGTCTTTCTGGATGACTGTGCCCCTTTCAGGAGCTGATTTATCTTGCAAACCCCAAAGTTACACCTCACTTAAAAACTACTGGCTTACAAAATCAGAGAGAAAAGTACAGAAGTGCCCCAGCCACACTGTTCCTGAAACATTGCTGACTTTCTCCTTTTTACCATACAGCTATCAAATAAATCAACTGAAATCTAAATATTATATGTCAGTGTATGGTACATAGAGCGGTATAACCAAGTCACTGTCTGTATGAAACTGTAGTTTTGTACTGACTTCGCTAGTGCTTGTTATGGAGCCTGTTGTAAAACTAGGCTAATATCTAGCGGAGTTGAGGTACCCCCTGGAAGAGCTCTGCGTACCCCCAGGGGTCTGTGTACCCCCAGTTGAGACCCACTGCTCTAGAGCCAAGAAATGTGTACAACCTATTGTTCTTTCAGTTAAAGTAACGCTACCTTTTCATTGCATAGGACTTTGACTCAGGAAGATCCAGGAGACAATCAGATAACCCTGGAGGAGATCATACAGATGGTAAACGCTTTTCTCCCCTCACTTCTTTTAATTACCATCAAGTTGATAGAGTGAATTACTAATATTCTGCTCTGAGACACCCGGTCAGTTTTTGCATAGCCTAGATGTATGTTAGTCTGATCAGCTTGTAACCCCTCCAGCAGTGCTTTATTTGAACTGCCCGATTTGTCATGTAACCCTGTCCCTTTGTGATTGTCAACAGATTATTTTCTTTAGGCTCTTTTCTAAGCTACAGCTCTCTGTTACCCTGTGAATCATCTGGCGCTAAAGCTGGGTAAATAATGCACAAAATGTCTAGAGAATTAATGCTTGAATGTTTTTGTGTGCCTGTGCTTTGCCTTTTGTAAAAAGAACAGGAGTACTTGTGGCACCTTAGAGACTAACACATTTATTAGAGCATAAGCTTTCGTGGGCTACAGCCCACTTCTTCGGATGCATATAGAATGGAACATATATTGAGGAGATGTATATACACACATACAGAGAGCATGAACAGATGGGAGTTGTCTTACCAACTCTGAGAGGCCAATTAAGTAAGAGAAAATTTTTTTTTGAAGTGTTAGCTTCCCGTGAACATTGCACTAGTCGTGTTTCACTAGCACACATTCATGGAAAGCAGATTTCAAAGTCCCCTGGGCAAGTATTTTCAGACAATGAATTTTAAATTCACACACACGAGTACCTTTAGTGGGAGGGGTCTTGTGCTCATCCAGTCTGGGACAGAAACTAGCTAACCAAGAAATAAAACTAATTGTAATTGGATCAGAGAGTAAAACAATTGTAAAGCCTATTCCTAGCACAGATTAAAATAATGGACACACATGAAAAGTTAATCTGCTCGCAGGCAAAAAAAGTGAAATTTCATCCAAGAAGTTATTGATTGTGAATTATTGGCATAACTGTCCCCAGTGGGATACAGCTGACCAGTCTCCCCTAGAGCCACAGAAAGGTAATGCACACTTTCAGCTCAGTGCATGGGGAGTTGGTCACACAACTCTCTTCATGTCTGCAGAATTTGTGTCCAGGTTTCACCAGGAACTGGACTGAAATAACAAACCCCCGTATGTCAGGGTTTCAGTTCACCAAAGGGTGGCTTTTCCCCTGGACTGGCAAATCCCCAGACACATGTAACATGTATCGATAGTTGAGTGCTCGTTCTGACTGGGTTCACTTCAGTATTGCCAGCCCCATACCTTCAAAAATCCCGAGTCAGGTCCCAAACGTCATGAGATTAGCTTACAAATCAGAAGATTTATCCAAATAGTAAATGTTGTCTTCTTTTTATTTGCCTTCTGGCTTCTGGTTCTTTAGGGCTCATTCACTTCACGTTTTCAAGCTTTTCTCTACAATCATGAGGGCTAGAAACTTACTTTAGAAAAACCAAAGAATGTGGAGATTCTTGTGCAGTCTCTTGATCCCCGCAGCTGGGATTTTAAGAATAACACCGAGTGCTGCGAGACTCACGGTGAACTCCTAAGAGTTGGCAGCGCTGCCTTCTGGATGTTAAACATGCGCATGAGCACTCAGTCATTTGGGTTTGTTCTGATTTGAGGTTCCATTTCACCCTAACCATGGACTTTGAGACCAGGTCTGGGTCTGGAGGTTGAACTCTGCACAGATACAAAGCTCCAGGATGTTCCGATTCAGGGCTCTGGTTCAGGCCCATCTTGAGTTTTCACCTAAATTTCGTCCCTTGCAGCATTTCCACATTTTGTCCCTACTGTAGAATCAATGGGTTAGAAGGGACCGTGGGGTCATTTAGTCTAGCCCCTGTCAAGAAGCAGGATTTGTTGTTTCTAACCCATCCCAGACAGGTGGCTCCAGACGTCTCCTTTTGAAAACCTCCAGTGAAGGAGCTTCCACAACCTCCCTAGGCCTCTGTTCCATTGTCCCACTCTTCTCACAGTGAGGAAGTTTTCCCTGAGATTTCATCTAAACCTGCTCTGCTGTAGTTTGAACCCACTGCCTCTTATCCCGCCCTCTGTGGCAAAAGAGAACACATTTCTCACTCTTTCATGGCAGCCTTTCACGTATCTGAAACGCCTTAAACGCCTCTGTTCCAAACTGAACATACCCAGTTCCTTCAGCCTTTGCTCGTATGGCTGCATTCCTTCCCTTTGGTCATCTTTGTCGCTCGCCTCTGAATCCTTTCCAGTTTCTCCACGTCCTTTCTATACATTGGTGACCAATGTTGGACACAGTTCTCCAGCTGAGGCCTAACCAGTGACGAGTAGAGCGGTGCGATCATCTCCCGTGACTTGGATGCGATCCTCTGTTAATGCAACCTACAATTGCATTTGCTTTTTTGCAACAGCATCGCACTGCTGACTCATGTCGAGGTTGTGATCCACCACAACTCCCAGATCCTTCTCAGCTGTGCTGCTGCCCAGCCAGTTATCCCCCATCCTGTATTTGTGCATTTGGTTTTTCTTCCCGAAGTGGAGCACCTTACGTTTGTCTTTGTTAAATTTCGTTTTGTTGTCAATAGTTCTCCAATTTATCCAGATCTCTCTGAATTTTAGCTCCATCCTCCAAAGTACTGGCAACCCTCTCCCCAGCTTTGTGTCACCTGCAGACTTAATCAGTATGCTCGCTAGTCCTACATCCAAGTCATTAATAAAGATCTTAAATAACATCGGACCCAGAACAGATCCCTGTGGAACCCCACTTGAGGCCTCCCTCCAACCTGACGTCATTCCGTTAATAGTCACTCTTTGTCTGCAGTTGTTTAAACAATTACGTGTCCATTTAATGGTAGTTCTGTCCAGCCACATTTCTCCAGCTTACTTATCAGAATGTCCTGGGGGACTGTGTCAAAGGCCTGGCTGAAGTCCAGGTATATTATGTCCACTGCATTCCCCCATCACCAGTCCAGTTACTCTCGAAGCAGGAAATCAAGCTAGTTTGGATGATTTGTTCTTGGTAAATCCATGCTGGCGGCTAGTGATCACCCCTTCATCTGCCAGGTATTCGCAAACTGAATGTTTTATACATTGCTGTAATACAGGGGTAGGCAAACTTTTTGGCCAGAGGGCCACATCTGCAAATAGAAATTGTATGGGGGCCATGAATGCTCACAAGATTGGGGTTGGGGTGCGGGCTCCAGTTGGGGGTGCAGGCTGGGGCCAGAAATGAGGAGTTCAGGGTGCGGGACAGTGCTCCAGTCTGGGGCAGAGGGTTGGGGTGTGGGAAGGGGGGCAGGCTCCGGCCTGGGGTGCAGGCTCTGGGGTAGGGCTGGGGATGAGAGGTTTGGGGTGTAGGAGGGAGCTCTGGGCTGGGACTGAGGGGTTCGGAGGGCGGGAGGGGGATCAGGGCTGGGGCAGGGGGTTGGGGCGTGGGGAGAGGCTCACCTCAAGTGCTTACCTCAAGCGGCTCCCGGAAGCAACAGCATGTCCCTTCTCCGGCTCCTAAGCGGAGCTGCGGCCAAGTGGCTCTACACGCTGCCCCGTCTGCAGGCACCGCCCCTGCAGCTCCCATTGGAGCACCAGAGGGGGCCATTGGAGCAGGGCCATGCCGCGGCTTCCGGGGAGCTGTGTGGAGCAACCCCCGTCCCTGCACCCCAGCTGGAGCGCCGAAGGGGGCCATGCCGCAGCTTCCGGAGAGCTGTGTGGAGCAGCCCCCGACCCTGCACCCCGGCTGGAACACCGGAGTGGGGGCAAGCCCCAGACCCGGCTCCCCAGCGGGAGCTCAAGGGCTGGCTTCAAACAGCTCGCGGGCCGGATCCGGCCCATGGGCTGTAGTTTGCCCATCGCTCTCTAGTAGCTTCCCAGGTATCGAAGTTGTGAAAGTTCTGTTTATCTTGCAGTGTAAAGTGTTTGCTGCATTCTCCATTTGGATAGTCTGGCCGCACTTTGGCTGGCATGAGGCCTGCTGATAGGCCTCCTTGACTCTATGGGCACTAGAGATATTCACAAAGAAAATCCACTTTGACATTTTCTTCCTGGAACCCATTTGTACAGAACAATTCCCCTTGGCCTGCAGCAGACTTTAACTAGCCTCTTGACTCCTGTTCCACCTGGCTGGCTTTTAGCTTGCTGCTGTCACTGAGGCTGAAGTCAGCTGCTCAGCAGAGCCAACCGGTATTTTAACTTGAGCAGCCTAGGAGATTGCTAGCACACTCCAGTGCTTCTGCCGGGGAGGGAACCCGGGTCTAATTCAGCTTGTGTTCGAGGGCGTCTCTCCCCGTCCTCCTCCCCAGGATGTCTGCTTGCACAGGGAATGCCAGACACCGTTCTGAAGTCTCTCTGTTTGCTGGAGTGTTTGGTTTCTGGGAATAGCTGGGAGGTTCTGTTCCTGTTCTGAGGACAAAGAGCTCTATCAACATCCACTTGAAACAACGAATGGGAGAAGGGAGAAGCCGCCTTGAATTTCACACCCCCTGCATGCGCAAGCCACTTCACAGATGACCCCTGACCATGACTGACCAAGGTACACAGCTTCCCCCCAGCAACTAGACAAGTGCCTCTTCTGCTTCGCATTGCGGATACTCACAGGACTAAGGCCAGGACTCGACCTGCCGAAGCAGCAAAGAATGCCTGGCTGTTAATTCCCTGAGCAGAGCTGGGACACTGCTCAGACCAAAGGCCGTATTAACATTGCATGGCACACCGTGCAGGATAGGACAATGCAAGCCCTTTCTTTGGCACACATTTGTCTGTAAGAGGGTGGGCTGTGGGCATGGGGCAGGCACCCCCTGGCATGCTGGGGGACTGGACGGGGTCTGTGTTGCACATGGAGCGACCAGGAGGAATTGCAGCAAAGTCATCCAGAATCCCTCCAGGGGAGCACAGGCCAGAGCGGTGGCCCCACCACGCTTTCAGGGGATGCACTATGCTCTCCGCTCCACAGCCAGCCCGTTGGAGGGACCGGGGGGACATGGCCCGGCCTTGCCTTGCCTCTCCTATGCCCTTTCAGGCAGCTAATGCCCATGAAGGTGTGAGCTAAGGTAGGGTTACCATATTTTGTGCCTCCAAATGGAGGACACTCCACAGCCCCCCGGCCCCGCCCCGGCCCCGCCCACACCCCCGCCCCAACCCCGCCTCCTCCCCAAAGTCTCCGCCCCCTCCCCTGCTTCCCGCGAATATTTGATTCGCGGGAAGCCTGTAGCAGGTAAGGGGCGGTGTGGGGGGAGGAGGCGCGGCCCAGGCTGGCCCCCCGGCGTTTCCAGCCTGGGTCGGCTCGGGCCCTGGGGTGCCGGCCCCGGCCGACCACCCCCGGCCCGCCCAGCACTGCCGGCCCCCGGCGGACCCCCCCGGCTCCCCGCCCCGCGGGCTCGGC